>NC_069502.1:1230751435-1230812915 GCF_027579735.1 Bombina bombina
TAGGTTTTATTTTACAGGTACGTTTGTATTTATTTTAGCTAGGTAGTTATTAAATAGTTAATAACTATTTAGTAACTATTCTACCTAGTTAAAATAAATACAAACTTGCCTGTAAGTTTGGTGTCATAGAATAGATTTCTATTTACATTTTTTATATTTTCATATTTTAAAAATCTCTATAAGGTATTAGCTCTATTTAGAGCGTCCTTTCCTATACTCTTCTTACAATTTCCCCTGAGAAGCATAGAGGAAACTTCTAATAGTGAAAAGAGCTTATACCCACTAATGCAAAATCTATATATCTTTTGACATATATTCTCATTATTGCCAGTATGTGCTTTTTTTTAAAGCCTTTTCAATAATTATTGCCGCCTTGGGAACAAATACCTTGTTTTAAGAAACTTTTTTCTTATCATAGTGTCTATTCAATAACTGCCTAGTTTTATTCATATTTATTTATATGATTCTGAATTTAATTTATTTATGTTATTCTGAATATATACATAAGAAAATCGTTGTCAGACAGATGTATGTTTTAATTTCTTTTATGTATCTATCACCAGTTTTCATTTTTTTTTTTTAATCTTTATTTATAGGCAGCAGTGTACAAAAAAAAGAAAACAGTCAAAAAGGAAGAACATACTCTTCTTTGATTGCACCACGCAGGGTATCGTGAAAGAAAGAAAAACATCATTGACCTATATAATAGGCTGCTTCTTAACATAAGAATATATCCTCATATTTGTACACCTTACTGCAATTTTTCTTTTTTAAATTATATTTTCATATAAGCAAATAAATTACAGAGATAGATTATCAAAATTAAGACAAATCAAAATCAACTTGTAGATAACTCAGACCTTTAAATTGTGTTCTGCTGAATTTTTATCTCTATATAGATAATTTCCTCAAGTAACAACCAAAAAAGAAAAAACGAAAGTAAGAAGAGAAAAACAGAAGGAAGAAAAAGACAGAAAAAGAGAGAGAAAAAAAAAGGGGAAAAAGAGGGGGTCCCCCTCCCCATTCCCTCCCCCCTCCCACCTAGAGGACTGTGTGGTTCAAGATTAGAGCAACCATGATGGCCTCCTGGTCCCTATCTCATTTCCTTAATTATTACCAGGCACCCAAGAGAACTAGTTTGGAGTTTCTAAACGGAAAATCAGGTCATCTATCTCCGTCTCAGGCAGAGACTTAATAAACGCTGACCATTTACCAAAGAATTGTTTGATATCGGAGTCCTTATCTAAATTAGTGTCCCTTTGTTCTAACAGGCATTGTTTTTTAAGACAATTCTTAATCTCTGGTATAGATGGAGTTATTCTCGATTTCCAATTTTTGAAAATGAGATATCTGGTTGCCAATATGGACAGAAGAACCATTTTATCATTTGCGTGATGTGGGTTATGATTCCCAGTGCCAAATATGATCTGTAGCTGTGTTAACCTTGGGAGAGAAATTTTTAGGGTTTTACTAAGCCAGAATTCTAGCTTCCACCAAAGATACCTTATTTTAGGGCAATCCCAGATCATGTGCATTAAGTCGGCTGCAGGAAGCCGACATTTTGGGCATTTATTAAAACTAGGGTTGTAAAAAAATTTGGGGGGTAAAATATGCATTATGTATAAGTATAACATGCATCTCCCGCCATGTGGCTGATAATATAACCTGAGCGACTTTCTGAACTGATAGTTGGATTAATTTAATATCAATATTGGAGTGAGGTATCATCTGGTTCCACAGTAAAGAGATCTTATCTAGCTCCGGTTCTCTTTTACAATGATTGATTAGCTGATAGCACATAGAAATAGACCTATGTCCGTTTTTAAACAGTATGAGCCAATTTTCCAGCTTTCCCAGGGTCCAACTCCAACCTATCTCTTTCATAAGCTCTGTAGCAAAATGCCTGCTTTGTAAATATGCAAAGAATTCCTTATTGTTTATTTTGAATTCCTTTTTTAGTTCGTCAAAGGATTTGACACATTTTCTCTCTTTATCGATAAGCTGTTCTACCCTATTCAGACCCAGGTTATGCCATCTTTTAAATATTGCAGAGTTTAAACCTGCAGGGAATTTTGGATTACTCTGTAGAGAGATAAATTGAGAAATTTTACAATTTAGAGATACAAGATTCCCCACCTTCCACCAGGCTTTTAAAGGACTGGACAGAGTTTTAAGTATTTTGATTTCCCCTGGTAACTCTTTAGGTGGGCAATGAGTTAATGCTAGTGGGAGGTAGGGGTGGCAAATGTTTTCCTCTAATACATTATCTGTTACATAATCACTGCGGGAAATCCAGTCAGCTACTACTCGCACAAGGAAAGCATAGTTGTATAAGCGGATATCAGGTAATGCAAGGTCACCCCTTTCTTTTGAAAGTGATAATTTAGACAGAGATAACCTTGGTCTTTTCTCTTGCCAAATAAATTTGCTAAGTGCACTGTTGAACAACCTGACATCCCTTTCCAAGAGAATTAATGGAGTGTTCTGTAATATATATAAAAGCTTAGGCAAAAGAACCATTTTAAATAAGGCTATTCGACCAGATATAGATATTGGGAGGGTCTGCCAATTTTTAAGTTTCTCCCTAATGCTTCCCAGAATAGGAGTAATGTTAAGATCGTATAGGTCCCCTGGTGTAGAGGGAATAAGAATTCCTAAGTATTTAAGAGAGTCTTTTGCCAGGCTAAAAGGAGTATTGGAGGGGGATTTGTTGTTCTTTCTGAGCCATAATAGTTCTGATTTCGTTTTGTTGATTTTATAGCCCGAGAAGGACCCAAAGCGGGCCGCTATGCCCATAAGTTTGGGGATGCTGGTTTGAGTATCTGAAAGATATAACAATAGGTCATCCGCGTAAAGCGCAATTTTTATAATCTTGTTACCTAACTTAATTCCTGGTAGTTGTCTGACCATAATTGCCAGAGGTTCAATCCAGATGTCGAAGAGCAGGGGGGATAGAGGGCACCCCTGTCGGGTCCCCCGTCCAAGGGTTATCTGTGAGGACACGATGTTATTCACAATCAATCTTGTATGTGGTTCTTTGTATAGGTTAGTAATAAATTTGAGGAACTCTCCCCTGAAGCCAAAGTTGGCTAATGAAGTATAGAGATGATCGTAATGAATTGAGTCAAATGCTTTCTCGGCATCTATGGAGAGGATGGCTAGATCAGGGGCGCCCTCCCCCACCTGGCTCCCCGACATCTCCATAGTCCTGAAATATTCAGTGACCGTCAGGGCTTCTCTAATTTTTGCTGTGGAATTTTGTTTAAGTAAGAATCCAGCTTGATCTGGATGAATAATGTTGGCAAGTACCGGCTGTAGCCTCCTAGCAATAACGGAGCACAGAATTTTATAATCTCTGTTTAGAAGAGCTATCGGTCTATATGATTCTTTAAGCGAGGGATCTTTCCCACCCTTCAAAATTAAAATGGTATTGGAGGCAGAAAAAGAGGCTGCCACTGGATCACCCTTAACATACATGTTATTATAAAGGTTATTGAGGTAAGGGGCAATCTCAGTGTTCATAATTTTATAAAACTCATTTGGTAGGCAATCTGGGCCTGGTGCTTTATTCGGAGAGAGATCTGTAATGATCTTTATAATTTCTGTTTCCGTAATTGGGGCGTTAAGAGGACCAGCCATATCAGCTGAGATTTTAGGATAAGAAATTTCGCTCCAAAATTGCATCGCTTGAGCTAGATTTGAAGTCCTGGAGGAATATAGAGCCTGATAATATTATATTAGATAATATAATAGTAAATGCCTCAGCTATCTCTTCTGATTTTTCGAGGTAAGTGCCCTCCTATTGAATACTCTCAATCAAGGATGTCTTTTCTCTCTTTTGATCAAATTAGCCAGGAGTTTGCCGGATTTGTTCCCATATCTATATAGTCTGGCTTGCAGTTTTAGGTCCCTCTGTGTTTCCTGGAAAACCGCAAATGTGTCTCTGGAATTTTTAGCTCTGATATATTTCGCCCAATTACTAGGCGACTTTTCCATTAAGAAGGAGTTATAAGAATTGATTACTGATTTAGTAATTTCTTTTTCTCTTAATCTTATTTTCTTAGACCTCAGAGCACTGTAAGCTATAATTTCTCCCCTAAGGACTGCCTTCGCAGCTTCCCAGAAAACCAGGGGGGAACCTATGTGAGCCTGATTATTTTGAACATACGCAGAAAATTTGAGTTTGAGCCAATTTTTAAATTTCAGGTCTGATGCAAGAAATAAGGGAAAAATAAAACGTGTTGATCTATCCTTAGGGTGGATCAACTGAAACTCCAGATAGATTGGGCCATGGTCTGACAAGAATATTGGTGATATGCCCGCTTTTACTTCTGACCCCGTCAATCGTTCATCGATAAGGAATAAATCGATTCTTGAAAACGTTTTGTGCGCCCTGGAAAGACAGGTGAAGTCCCTGACATCGGGATTCTGAAGTCTCCATACATCCTTAATTGCAAGGTTCTGCATAATTGATTTCAGCTGTTTAGCTTCTAGATTGTCCCTTTTGTGTTTAGGCAATCTGGTAGAGTGTCTTAATGTATCCAGTGGGCAGTGGGGAGACATATTAAAATCTCTACCGAGAACCAGATGACCCTCATGAACAGAGAGGATTTTAGCCTGTAGCTTGGACCAGAAGACTGGGTCGAGTTTATTGGGGGCATATATGTTACATAGGGTAAAGATCCTTTTAGAGATTTTGATTTTTATCAATACAAATCTTCCCTCAGGATCTACTTCTCTATGGATGAGATCTAAATTGATTCTTTTCCCTATCAGAATAATAGCCACGCCCCTCCTCCTTCCCACACCCGGCGAGAAAATGTTTTCTTTCACCCAGGTCGACCTAAGTTTCAAGGACTCTTCTGAGGTCAAGTGTGTTTCTTGTAAGAATGCTATATATGTCCCCAGTTTCCTCAGATGTGTAAGAATAAATTTCTTTTTGATGAGGGTGGATATACCACCCACATGCCAGGAGACTACTTTAAAGTTAGCCATATGAGATAAATCCTATGACCGAATATTGGTAATACATAGAGGGATGCGCGGGGGGGAAGGAGGTGAGCGGGGGGGAGGGGAGAGTAAAAAGGGGGGAGAGAGAGAAAAAAAAAAAAAAAGAAAGAAGGAGAAGGGAAAGGAGGGGAAGAGAAAAACCCAACCAGCCTTTTCTCCTGGGCCAGTATATATCAAGCTCAGGTGGCTTGGCATAAGAAGAGAAATAGATAAAAAGAGCAGAACCTGAGAAAGGAAAAGAAAAGCATATGAGTGGCCTATTTCCGGCCTGGCGGTTGTGAAGCTAAGACATTTGAGTCTTTCAAAAATTGTTCAGCTTCTAATAGATTGTTAAACACACGTACATTTTCACTGTCTATAATTTTCAGTTTTGCAGGGTAGACAATAGTGGCTTGATGACCCTGTTGAATCAGTTTGGTACAGATTGGAGCTAACGCCCTCCTCTTAGATGATGTCTCTGCTGAAAAATCCTGAAAGAGGAGAATTTTAGATTCACCAAGTGTAATGGGCTGATTCTTACGAAAAAATTGCAGTAGTGTGACCTTGTCTTGAAAATTTAAAAGTTTTGCAATCACAGGTCTTGGTCTATGGTTGCCTCTATTGTCTACCCAAGGTCTGCCTAGTCTGTGTGCTCTTTCCACTATGATCTGAGGGTGATTAGATGGGATTTTTAATAGTTGCGGCAGAAGCTCTGAAATAAAAGTGTTTAAGTCCTCATAAGTCTTGTCCTCTGGGACCCCAATTATTCGTATATTGTTCCTACGGGAACGATTCTCGAGGTCCTCGAGTTTAGCCTGGATTGTCGTAATAGAGAGATTAGTCGCTTCTAGGTTGGCACTATGAAGTGCCGTAAAATCTTCAAGATCTGAGACCCTCTGTTCAACTTCATTGATTCTATTCGCAAAATGTCTAACTTCCTGTGATAAAAGTGTGATGTCTTGTCTAATCTGAAGTTTAAGTGCGTCGAAATTGGGTGCTAGGGCCTCCGAAATTTTAGAGACCAAAATTTGCATATTAACTTTGTCAGTCAAAGGGAGTGCGATAGCAGGAGTTGTTTGTGTTTCAGGTGAGGGCTCAGGAGTGTTTTTGCTCTCCCGTCTCTTTGCTTTGCTGCCATAGCTGGCGAGTGAGTACTAGAGTGAGTGTGAAGAAACTTATCCATGTGCAAATTAAAAAGAGAATGATCTAGGGAGAGAGCCTCCCGGTGCAGACAATAAAACAATTTAGGAGGAAGGGGAGGAAGGTGAGGGAAGGTGTGAAGGGGGTTGAGTGCAGGGAGAGTGCAAGGGCTGGGAATGTGCCAATTCAATTCCAATTAAGTGCCAAAAAAAGAAGAAAAAAAAAAAGGAAAAAAAGAGAAAAGGAAGCCCAGGGGTTAGGAAGTGAGTAGGACTCACTCACCTCGCCATGGAGAACAAAAATGACAGGAGATAAATAGTTCACAACAACACTTGCCCTGCACAGGAGCTGTTCTGAATTAAGGCCCATGGGCTTATGCCCTGGATTAAATTAATGAACTCAATTTCTGGGTAGTTTATAGAGGGAAGAGGTTTAGGCTTGTTTTTGTAGTAGATCCCCGCCTCAATAAGAAAAAAGAGAAAAAGAGAGAGAAGGGCCAGATAAGACCGGCCCAGCGGAGCTTGTGCCGAGCTGTGACTGTGATTTCTGCCGGGATCTACTCTGGACTTAATCAAAAGCTAAATCATAGCTTTAACACTTTTTAGCAATATGCACTTCAAAGGGAATTTCTTAAGTTAAAGGCAGAATAAATTCTGTTACTGCTTCCCTTACTTTCACTTCACCTCGTCCTGGGTCAATAACCTTGTTCCCAGGAGGAGTGGAGGATCAGCACCAAGAAACTTGCTTTGAGAATTTTAGGAATATTAATCAAATAAATCCTGAGGCCTTAGTTCTGCCCGCTTCTAGTTACTTATTTAGAATTCAAGTATCTTAGAATCTCATCGGGGAGAAGAAAAGGCCTGAGAATTAGAGGCTGTGGTCACTAGACACCTAAAAGGTTAGATAATTTTCAAGGCTTAAACCTGGGGTTTATGTCAGACAGCTAGATTATAGTAATCGTATATTGAAACCCCTCACCTATTTATAGCTTAAAGGGACATAATACTCACATGCTAAATCACTTGAAACTGATGCAGTATAACTGTAAAAAGCTGACAGGAAAATATCACCTGAGCATCTCTATGTAAAAAAGGAAGATATTTTACCTCACAATCTCCTCAGCTCAGCAGAGTTTGTTCTGTGTAAAAAGTTATACTCAACTGCTCCCAGCTGCAGGTAAAAAAATTAAAAAAAATGAAGAAATGAACAGCAGCCAATCAGCATCAGCAGTGCTGAGGTCATGAACTCTTACTGTGATCTCATGAGATTTCACTTAACTCTCATGAGATTTCATAGTAAGCTTCCTTTACCTGATTGGTGAAATAATATGAGAGTGCATGATGCTAGTCCCTTCAGATGTCCCAGGACAAACACACTAAAATGCTGCTTAGAAATCCTTTACAATGGGAGGTGGCTACTGAGGAACTTTTGAGGTAAAATATCTTTCTTTTTTACATAGAGATGTTCAGGAGATATTTTCTAATCAGCTTTTTACAGCTATGCTGCATCACTTTCAAGTGTTTAAACATTTGGGTATTATGGCCCTTTAAGTAGTGAATAGTAAAACAACCCCTAGGAGTCTATTCAAACCTAACTAGCTGTCACAAAAGAGGTGCTTAGATGGCATAAAACAGTAAAATATTTTCTTTTATGAACCAAACAAAAAAAAAAAGGAAGCATGTACTTATGATTACAGTTACAATACACCAGCAAAGGGAAAGAAAGAAAAATAAAGAGAAAGGGCAAAAGAGAATACGCATGA
This sequence comes from Bombina bombina, assembly GCF_027579735.1. NCBI lineage: Eukaryota > Metazoa > Chordata > Amphibia > Anura > Bombinatoridae > Bombina > Bombina bombina. The sequence goes on from NC_069502.1 coordinate 1,230,759,327, forward strand.
AGAGAAATGTGACAAGCAAAATACAATGTAGTCAGCTCAGTGTTACATTTCCTATAACTGTTACAACCAAGAAAGACATAATTATACACATTAGCCAGTCTAAAGGCCTTAAGTGTAGTTACGGAGAGTCCTTTAACTTTAAGTTTCTCTTCTTCAGATATTTATTAGCCCGTGCTGTATTTCTGTATTGGGCTTGTGTTGTAAAGTAGCAGGTAAAGCTTTTGACCACTGCTACCGTCTAACTCCCAAGTTGTTACCGTTTGTCTTTAGGTCATCTCAGACCATAGCCCTCCAGGGGGCTAGACGCCACTGCCCTTTTAAGTTAATTACCCCCCGCTTAACTTCTTCTCTGTAACCTTCTAAGGATTTCACTCCAAGCTTACAGCCTGCTGTTTGAGCATACAGTGTGGCAGAAATATAAAACCATGTGGACTCACCCCTTCTCGCGTTCTCCAACTGCCCGCCACCAACATCAGCAGCCTCCGGGATTCCTGGCAGAAAGCATGATCCAGACGGATACCACCGGCAGTTCCTGCTTCGCAGCTCCAATTGCAGTCCACGCTCAGCTCCCCTCACGCAGCACCGGTGGGGGGGGGAGCGAGCGACGTGTCACCAGACAGCGACAGCGGAGCAGCCCACATGCCCGGTCCCCGGTCCAAGTCCGGGCCCAGCCCCTCCCACGCAGCACCAGTGGGGGAGGGGGGAGAGTGTACACCGGCAAGGGACCCTCCGACAGAACAGTGAGTAAAGTTGGAGCGCTGGGCTAAATTTTGAAGAGTTAGTCTGACGTGGCGGGCAGCGCAAGAAGGGGGAGAGAGGCTGTAGCTGGTGAGTTTGGCAGGGCTCTGCCAGGGGGGTAGAAAAGTGTCCAAGGGCTGGTGCAGGAAGGTAAGCAATGCACCTATTAGTGGTTGAAAAAGTCGCCTAATAATGGCCAGACAACAGGATCAAGTAGCTGGTGGGTATGTTCCGAAACAGTGGGGTGACAGACCACTGTTTAAGGTTCCAGAGTCGGTCTTCCTTACTGTCTAAAACCGCAGCCTCAAACTTGAAGCCAGGCGCGAAAGGAAAGTGCCGCCAGTGTTTAGAGGACTGGAGTATCGAGCCTTACAGCACATGTGGAGCACCTGTGCAGCACCTGTGTAGCTCCTCCTCCACCGGAACCATCTATCACCAGTTTTAAGTAACTTTTATGTTCGTGTGGTACAGCGGAAGAATGTGTGTCAGCACCTTTTTAGATTTATCAAGCCCAGATCGTTTTTTTAAGAGGAACGCTTTTAAATATCCTCATACATATATTTATTTATGCCTTTACAAAAAACTATGGCCCAGATTACGAGTTTTGCGTTAGAGGCTGTGCGGTGCTAACGAGCAGTTTTCCCTCACCGCTCACTTACATACAGCGCTGGTATTACGGGTATTTACAAACCCGTCATTAAAAGACAAGAAGTGAGCGTTGAGCAAAATGTTCCTCATTACCGCACTTCAATACCAGCGCTGCTTAAGTCAGCGGTGAGCTGGTGTAACGTGCTCGTGCACGATTTCCCCATAGGAATCAACGGGAGAGCCGGCAGAAAAAAAGTCTAACACCAGCAAAAAAGCAGCGTAAAACTCCTTAACGCAGCCCCATTGATTCCTATGGGGAAATAAAATTTATGTCTACACCTAACACCCTAACATGAACCCCGAGTCTAAACACCCCTAATCTTTCACTTATTAACCCCTAATCTTCTGCCCCCAACATAGAGACACCTAAATTATAATTATTAACCCCTAATCTGCCGCTCCGGACACCGCCGCCACCTACATTATACTTATGAACCCCTAATCTGCTGCCCTCAACATTGCCGAACCATACATTATATTTATTAACCCCTACTCTGTCGCCCCCAACTACCTACACTTATTAACCCCTAATCTGCCGTCCCCAACGTCGCCACCACTATATTAAAGTTACTAACCCCTAAACCTAAGTCTAACCCTAAACGTAACATCCCCTAACTTAAATGTAATTAAAAGAAATTGAAATAAATATTACTATCATTAACTTAATTATTCCTATTTAAAACTAAATACCTAAAAAATAAACCCTAAAATAGCTACAATATAACTAATAGTTACATTGTAGCTAGTTTAGGATTTATTTTTATTTTACAGGCAAGTTTGTATTTATTATAACTAGGTAGAATAGTTACTAAATAGTTATTAACTATTTAATAACTACCTAGCTAAAATAAATACAAAAGTACCTGTAAAATAAAATCTAACCTAAGTTACAATTACACCTAACACTACACTAAATTACAGAAAATAATAAACAAATTACAGAAATGTAAACTAATTACACCTAATCTAATAGTCCTATTAAAATAAAAAAGCCCTCCCCAAATTAATTTTGGGGGCCTTTTTTTATTTTAATAGGGCTATTAGATTAGGTGTAATTAGTTTACATTTCTGTAATTTGTTTATTATTTTCTGTAATTTAGTGTTTTTTTTGTACTTTAGCTAATTTAATTTGGGTAATTGTATGTAATTTATTTAATTGTATTTAATTTAGTTAATTTATTTAATTATAGTGTAGTGTTAGATGTAATTGTAACTTAGGTTAGGTTTTATTTTACAGGTACATTTGTATTTATTTTAGCTAGGTAGTTATTAAATAGTTAATAACTATTTAAGAACTATTCTACCTAGTTAAAATAAATACAAACTTGCCTGTAAAATAAAAAAAAATCCTAAAATAGCTACAATGTAACTATTAGTTATATTGTAGCTATCTTAGGGTTTATTTTACAGATAAGTATTTAGTTTTAAATAGGAATATTTTAGTTAATGATAGGAATTTTTAGTTAGATTTCTTTTAATTATATTTAAGTTAGGGGGTGTTAGGGTTAGACGGCAGATTATGGGTTAATAAATGTAGGTAGGTGGCGGCAATGTTAGGGACGGCAGATTAGGGGTTAATAATATTTAACTAGTGTTTGCGAGGTGGGAGTGCGGCGGTTTAGGGGTTAATATATTTATTATAGTGGCGGCGATGTCCGGTTCGTCAGATTAGGGGTTAAAATTTTTATTTTAGTGTTTGCGATGTGGGTGGGTCTCGGTTTAAGGGTTAATAGGTAGTTTATGGTTGTTAGTGTACTTTTTAGCACTTTAGTTAAGAGTTTTATGCTACGGTGTTGTAGTGTAAAACTCAACTACTGAGTTTAAAATGACAGGAGAGGGTCTACCGCTCACTTTCTGGCAGACTCGTAATACCGGTGCTATGCAAGTCCCATTGAAAAAAGAGTATACGCAATCTACGTAAGTGGATTTGCGGTATTTCCAAGTCTGGCCAAAAAAGTAAGCGGTACACCTGTATCTGCAAGACTCGTAATACCAGTCAGCGTTAAAAAGCAGCGGTAGGACCTCTTAACGCTGCTTTTTTACCCTAACACACAACTTGTAATCTAGCCGTATATCTTTTAATTAGTATTTCTGTTGTAGTTAAGTATTTTAACAGTAATTTAACAGTATCTTTTAATATTTCCGAAAATAGTGTTATAACATATGTTCGTTTATACAGGGAGTGCAGAATTATTAGGCAAGTTGTATTTTTGAGGATTAATTTTATTATTGAACAACAACCATGTTCTCAATGAACCCAAAAAACTCATTAATATCAAAGCTGAATAGTTTTGGAAGTAGTTTTTAGTTTGTTTTTAGTTATAGCTATTTTAGGGGGATATCTGTGTGTGCAGGTGACTATTACTGTGCATAATTATTAGGCAACTTAACAAAAAACAAATATATACCCATTTCAATTATTTATTTTTACCAGTGAAACCAATATAACATCTCAACATTCACAAATATACATTTCTGACATTCAAAAACAAAACAAAAACAAATCAGTGACCAATATAGCCACCTTTCTTTGCAAGGACACTCAAAAGCCTGCCATCCATGGATTCTATCAGTGTTTTGATCTGTTCACCATCAACATTGCATGCAGCAGCAACCACAGCCTCCCAGACACTGTTCAGAGAGGTGTACTGTTTTCCCTCCATGTAAATCCCACATTTGATGATGGACCACAGGTTCTCAATGGGGTTCAGATCAGGTGAACAAGGAGGCCATGTCATTAGATTTTCTTCTTTTATACCCTTTCTTGCCAGCCACGCTGTGGAGTACTTGGACGCGTGTGATGGAGCATTGTCCTGCATGAAAATCATGTTTTTCTTGAAGGATACAGACTTCTTCCTGTACCACTGCTTGAAGAAGGTGTTTTCCAGAAACTGGCAGTAGGACTGGGAGTTGAGCTTGACTCCATCCTCAACCCGAAAAGGCCCCACAAGCTCATCTTTGATGATACCAGCCCAAACCAGTACTCCACCTCCACCTTGCTGGTGTCTGAGTCGGACTGGAGCTCTCTGCCCTTTACCAATCCAGCCACGGGCCCATCCATCTGGCCCATCAAGACTCACTCTCATTTCATCAGTCCATAAAACCTTAGAAAAATCAGTCTTGAGATATTTCTTGGCCCAGTCTTGACGTTTCAGCTTGTGTGTCTTGTTCAGTGGTGGTCGTCTTTCAGCCTTTCTTACCTTGGCCATATCTCTGAGTATTGCACACCTTGTGCTTTTGGGCACTCCAGTGATGTTGCAGCTCTGAAATATGGCCAAACTAGTGGCAAGTGGCATCTTGGCAGCTGCACGCTTGACTTTTCTCAGTTCATGGGCAGTTATTTTGCGCCTTGGTTTTTCCACACGCTTCTTGCGACCCTGTTGACTATTTTGAATGAAACGCTTGATTGTTCGATGATCACGCTTCAGAAGCTTTGCAATTTTAAGAATGCTGCATCCCTCTGCAAGATATCTCACTATTTTTGACTTTTCTGAGCCTGTCAAGTCCTTCTTTTGACCCATTTTGCCAAAGGAAAGGAAGTTGCCTAATAATTATGCACACCTGATATAGGGTGTTGATGTCATTAGACCACACCCCTTCTCATTACAGAGATGCACATCACCTAATATGCTTAATTGGTAGTAGGCTTTCGAGCCTATACAGCTTGGAGTAAGACAACATGCATAAAGAGGATGATGTGGTCAAAATACTAATTTGCCTAATAATTCTGCACTCCCTGTATATATATATATATATATATATATATATATATATATTATGAATTTCCATAATTGCTTGTGGCACACATGTTTAAAATTCAGTGATTTTTACTTTAAATGCGGCAAGTCCACAGTAGTTTTTTATTTTTGTTGTTAGATTTAGCATTGATACACCCTATTCATTCATTCTAATGTGTAATGGTGGGTGGGAATGTATTAGCCCAATCCCCTTACAAGAATTAAAGTGGGCGTGTCAGCACCAGACTTTAAATAGCGGGACAGCTTAGTATGCGGCACTTATACTTTTACCTCTGATGAAGAAGGCGGTTAATCTAGGATCCTTCGAAACATGATAGGTGACTGTGTACTGATGGTACACTATTCTTTTGCCGTAATTAAACTCTTTCGCTGTTTTCACACCAACAGCTGTTGTGACTGCATCCGGACGGTGCGATTATACTCATACGATAATCTCAAGGTGGTATTGTTACCTCATACCATTCAGGTCATGCATTGTAAGTGCATTTTATTCATTTTTCTGCGTGTTCATTTATAAATAAACGGAGTTGCACTATTATCGTGTACAATTTTGTTTTCTCCTTATACCACTCGCTTCCGGTTTGGAGGAGACATCCTGATCTGGGAGAGACGCATATGTGAACAGAGACACAGATAGAAGCAGATTGAGTTACCTAGGAGTATACAAACAGTAACACAGTTCTGCATCATACTTACCTCATACAATTGGGGTAATTATTTGTAAGTAGATCTCCTAAAGGGAACCTGCATGAGATATTGGTCACACTGTGTACACAGATTCCAGTTTATATGAACTTTATCCACCACTCCCTGTCTTCTGACATTTGTTTCTATTGTTTCTAGTGTCAACTTTATTTGAATCAGTGTATTTTGTAATTATTCACGTTCATTAACTGCCACAATTAATAGTTGGCAAAACTTATAACCCAGTTTTTTTTGTAGCGTTTTGGTTCCCTTATAGTGCCATCTGTATATTAGCAGTAACCATTTTTATAGAAAGTGGTGATTTCTTTATATAGCGCTGGGTTCCTAACCAGTTTCCTTTCTTACTATATATACAGCGCATATATATATATATACATATATACATATAAAGACAGAAGGAGGCACTCACTGGTCTTTTAGTGAATGAATTTTAATTAATAAAGCGTGACGTTTCGGGGGAACACTCTCCTTCCTCAGACAAACAAACACAACACTCAAATGACAATTTAAACAGTGCCCCTCCCCCAGTGAGAAACTGCGCCAAAAAGGTAACCATAGTGATCCTCAATAAACAGGGACTTGCTTATCCGATGCATACCAAATACAAAATCATCAAAACATTTGAATGCAAAATACATCATTTTAGTGAATATATAAGTACTTATCAATATATAGAAATAATAAATAAAAAAACCACACTCCCTGTGTGATCCACGTAAGTGTATATTCCCACTTGAAAAATCGGTAAAAGTAAACATGGGTAAAAATGTAGTGCATGATATATTGCTATATGTAACTATCAGCCAGTGGATCAAAGCCAAACGACACTTATATCAAAGGCATAATATGGGAGCATATTCATGCAAAAGTCAACATATCACATGGATTGAGTTAATAAAATAAATCAGGACATCTACCTTTTATATCACTTATCTGGCGGTTCAGGAGCTGTAACCATCTTAGCTGTACCTGTGTGTAACACAGCCTAAGTGTCACTGTGTAGCGTGCTTCAGACCGCATACTAATGACGTCATACAGGGGAGACCTGCCCCAACTGCTTCCTGTGGTTGCCATAGCAACCGACAGCCAACGGGGAAGTATATACTAACACATTGAGTACAATAGATAATGGACCAATGTCAAATAGTTAACGGAGCTATACCAAATACGGAGGTGGCATGACACCAAAGCGGCAACAGCAGTCAGACATGAGAAAGTAAAAAGCAGTGAAAAAGGAATAAAAGGAAGCCCAAACAGAAATCAAGATAATAGAAAAATAAGTCAGATAAGATAAGAATGTTAAGAGGGGAAAAAGGAAAAAAGACCCATAGAATACAAGAAACAGAAAAAATAACACATAAAATAAAAGAAACAGAAAAAAGAAGCAGAAAACAATAGGGAAAAATATAGGGAAAAAAATAATAAAAATAATAGAAACATTAAAATAAAATAAATTCAGCTTTTAAACAAAGGACTCAATTTCGTACCAACCAGAAAAGGTGAACCCTTTGATACGTGGATAGACCAACAGAAATTCCAGCGATCCCTAAGGTTAAGGGAACATTTCAGCAATAACCTGACCTCCGACACTAGTACCCCATTTCGCAAACCTAGCAAATTTAACACTACCAGCTACAACCCAAGTATCAAGACATACTCTCGTTCGTGAGCAGGGATACTAACATGGCTCCAAAGCCGGAATTCAGAGGAGGTTCTAGCAATAAAAACCTTAGCCACGGACCCTACGATCATCATCCGCCCAGCGGATAAAGGGGGAGCTACAGTGGTAATGAACTATGAGTACTACCAATCAGAGATCATGCATCAATTAAAGGGACATGAAACCCAAACATTTTCTTTCATGATTCAGACAGAGAATACAATTTTAAACAACTTTCCAATTTATTTCTATCATTTAATTTGCTTCCTTCTCGTGTTATCCTTTGCTTAAAGGTTTATCTAGGCAAGCTCAGAAGCAGCAGCGAACCTAGGTTCTAGCTGTTGATTGGTGACTGCATATATATATATATATATCGATTGTGATTGGCTCACCCATGAGTTCAGCTTGAAACCACTAGTGCACTGCTGCTCCTTCAATAAATGATACCAAGAGAATTTAACAAATTAGATAATAGAAGTAAATTAGAAAGTTGTTTAAAAGTGTACTCTCTATCTGGATCATGAAAGAAAAAATTTGTGTTTCATGTCTCTTTAAGTGACAACACAAACTACCAACAGTTACAAAGGAACCCGATCAAGCAATTCCAGAAAGAGATTGAAACACTGGTGGTGGAGAGTGTATGTCAGGGTTTTATTGATGAGAAAATAGGAGGTTTTCTGATGATGGATCACCCTAAATGCCCTATACTGTATACCTTGCCAAAGGTTCATAAAAATCAAACCCACCCGCCAGGTAGGCCTATTGTCTCTGCCCGTGACTCCATTTCATCACCACTATCCCAATTTGTGGACTTCTTCTTACAGCCCCTGGTCAAGAATATGGCGTCATATGTTAAGGATTCAATGGACCTTATACATAAATTGAAGGATCTGAAGATGGAAGATAACTGGATACTAGCAACGGCTGATGTTATCAGCCTCTACACAATTATACCACAAAAGGATGACATCAATATGGTAGCAAGAGCACTCAGCAGATACCCATATGTGGGCCCACCAGCAACATTTCTGCTACAAATTTTGGAGTTGAGCCTTAGGCTGAATTATTTTAAATTTGAAGACTCCTACTAATGTCAAATAAAGGGAACAGCCATGGACTTGAACGTTGCCCCTTCATTTGCAAATCTGTATATGGAGCACTATGAGGAGGAAATTATGCAAGTCTTCCAGAAGAAATAAGTAATAATATACCAACGGTACATCGATGATCTCTTTATAGTTTGGGGGGGCTCGAGTGAAACACTACAGAATTGGTTTCAAGAGCTGAATGAATTAAAACATCCTATCCAATTCAAAATATCCTACAGTCAAGATAAAGTGGAATTCCTGGACCTATGTATATATAAGGATGACATCGGCCTAGGAACCACAATATACCAAAAACCTGACAGACAGGAATTCAGTACTGCATGCACAAAGCTGCCATCCAGCATCTCTACTTAGAGCCATTCCTCAAGGCCAAATGTCAAGAGTTAGTAGAAACAACAGCAACTCAGAGACAATGAAGACACAACTTCAGTATATGGCGAATAAGTTTATGACAAGGAGATACAAATGGCAATATCTCTCTGCATAACTGAACAGGATAACCCCAAGAATACGAGGGAGATTGCACGAAACGTATGACTTTTGTGACAAAATATTGTCCTGATACCAAACATATCGGACAGAGTATAAAAACTCACTGGCATATCATTCAGAGTGACCCTACACTACCTTTTGGAGAGTGGGGCAGCCCAAGAGTGGGCTTCAAAAGGAACTGGAACCTAAAGGACCAATTGGTGCTGACTGACCCTAAACATTGCTATGAAAAAAATACATGGCTGACTAATACTAAAAACAGAATTTATGCTTACCTGATAAATTACTTTCTCTTGCGGTGTATCCAGTCCACGGATTCATCCTTACTTGTGGGATATTCTCATTCCCTACAGGAAGTGGCAAAGAGAGCACACAGCAGAGCTGTCCATATAGCTCCCCCTCTAGCTCCACCCCCCAGTCATTCGACCAAAGGTTAGGAAGAAAAAGGAGAAACCATAGGGTGCAGTGGTGACTGTAGTTTAAACAAAAAATTTTTACCTGACTTAATTGCCAGGGCAGGCCGTGGACTGGATACACCGCAAGAGAAAATAATTTATCAGGAAAGCATAAATTCTGTTTTCTCTTGCAAGGTGTATCCAGTCCACGGATTCATCCTTTACTTGTGGGATACCAATACCAAAGCTTTAGGACACGGATGAAGGGAGGGAACAAGACAGGTACCTTAAACGGAAGGCACCACTGCTTGCAAAACCTTTCTCCCAAAAATAGCCTCCGAAGAAGCAAAAGTATCGAATTTGTAAAATTTGGCAAAAGTATGCAGTGAAGACCAAGTCGCTGCCTTACAAATCTGTTCAACAGAAGCCTCATTCTTGAAAGTCCATGTGGAAGCCACTGCTCTAGAATGAGCAGTAATTCTTTCAGGAGGCTGCTGGCCAGCAGTATCATAGGCCAAACGGATGATGCTTTTCAGCCAAAAGGAAAGAGAGGTAGCAGTCGCTTTCTGACCTCTCCTCTTACCAGAATAGATAACAAACAAGGAAGATGTTTGTCTGAAATCCTTAGTTGCTTGCAAATAGAACTTTAGAGCACGAACTACATCAAGATTGTGCAACAGACGTTCCTTCTTCGAAGAAGGATTGGGACACAGAGAAGGAACAACAATTTCCTGGTTAATATTCTTGTTAGAAACCACTTTAGGAAGAAAACCAGGTTTAGTACGCAAAACTACCTTATCTGCATGGAACACCAGGTAAGGTGAATCACACTGTAAGGCAGATAATTCTGAGACTCTTCGAGCAGAAGAGATAGCTACCAAAAACAAAACTTTCCAAGATAACAACTTAATATCTATGGAATGTAAAGGTTCAAACGGAAGCCCTTAAAGAACTGAAAGAACTAGATTTAGACTCCATGGCGGAGCCACAGGTTTATAGACAGGCTTGATTCTGACTAAAGCCTGTACAAACGCTTGAACGTCTGGTACCTCTGCCAGACGCTTGTGTAAAAGGATAGACAAAGCAGATATCTGTCCCTTTAAAGAACTAGCCGACAATCCTTTCTCCAATCCGTCTTGGAGAAAAGACAATATCCTGGGAATCCTAATCTTACTCCATGAGTAACCCTTGGATTCACACCAACAAAGATATTTCCGCCATATCTTATGGTAGATTTTCCTGGTGACAGGCTTTCTAGCCTGAATCAGAGTATCTATAACTGACTCAGAGAAACCACTCTTTGATAGAATTAAGCGTTCAATCTCCAAGCAGTCAGACGTAGAGAAACTAGATTTGGATGCTTGAACGGACCCTGTATTAGAAGGTCCTGCCTCATTGGTAGTGTCCATGGTGGGGCAGATGACATGCCCACTAGGTCTGCATACCAAGTCCTGCGTGGCCACGCAGGCACTATCAAAATCACCGACGCCTTCTCCTGCTTGATTCTGGCGATCAGACGAGGGAGAAGAGGAAACGGTGGGAAAACATAAGCCAGATTGAAGGACCAAGGCGCTGCTAGAGCATCTATCAATGCCGCCGTGGGGTCCCGGGACCTGGATCCGTAGAGAGGAAGCTTGGTGTTCTGACGGGACGCCATCAGATCCAACTCTGGAATGCCCCATAGCTGAGTCAGCTGGGCAAATACCTCCGGGTGGAGTTCCCACTCCCCCGGGTGAAAAGTCTGACGACTCAGAAAATCCGCCTCCCAGTTGTCTACTCCTGGGATGTGAATTGCTGAGAGATGGCAGGAGTGGTCCTCCGCCCATCTGATTATTTTGGTTACTTCCTTCATCGCTAGGGAACTCTTTGTTCCCCCCTGATGATTGATGTAAGCTACAGTCGTGATATTGTCCAACTGAAATCTGATGAATTTGCCCGCAGCTAGTTGAGGCCATGCCTGAAGCGCGTTGAATATCGCCCTCGGTTCCAGAATGTTTATCGGGAGAAGAGATTCTTCCCAAGACCATAAGCCTTGAGCTTTCAGGGAGTCCCAGACTGCACCCCAGCCTAACAGACTTGCGTCGGTCGTTACAATGATCCACTCTGGTCTGCGGAAACATATTCCCTGAGACAGGTGATCCTGAGACAACCACCAGAGAAGAGAAACTCTGGTTTCCTGGTCCAACTGTATTTGAGGAGACAAATCTGCATAATCCCCATTCCACTGATTGAGCATGCATAGTTGCAGTGGTCTGAGATGTATCCGAGCGAAAGGGACTATGTCCATTGCCGCTACCATTAATCCGATTGCTTCCATGCACTGAGGTACAGATGGCCGAGGAATGGAATGAAGAACTCGGCAAGTAGTTAAAAGTTTCAACTTTCTGACCTCCGTCAGAAATATTTTCATTTCTACCAAATCTATTAGTGTTGCTAGGAAGGGAACCCTTGTGAGTGGGGACAGAGAACTCTTTTTGATGTTCACCTTCCACCCGTGAGGCCTTAGAAAGGCCAATACAATCTCCGTGTGAGCCTTGGCTCTGTGAAAAGACGGCGCCTGAATAAAAATGTCGTCCAAATAAGGTGCCACTGCTATGCCCCGCGGTCTTAGAACCGCCAGAAGGGACCCTAGCACCTTTGTGAAAATTCTGGGAGCAGTGGCTAAACCGAATGGAAGAGCCACGAACTGGTAATGCTTGTCTAGAAAAGCGAACCTGAGGAACTGATGATGATCTTTGTGGATAGGAATATGCAGGTACACATCCTTTAGATCCACGGTAGTCATATATTGACCTTCCTGGATCATAGGTAAGATTGTCCGAATGGTCTCCATCTTGAATGATGGGACTCTGAGGAATCTGTTTAGAATTTTTAGATCCAGGATTGGTCTGAAAGTTCCTTCTTTTTTGGGAACCACAAACAGGTTTGAGTAAAAACCCAGTCCTTGTTCTGCAATTGGAACTGGGTATATCACTCCCATCGTATGTAGATCTTCTACACACCGTAAGAACGCCTCTTTCTTTATCTGGTCTGTAGACAGACGCGAAATGTGGAACCTTCCCCTTTGAGGGGAGTCCTTGAATTCTAGAAGATATCCCTGGGTAACAATCTCTAAAGCCCAGGGATCTTGAACATCTCTTGCCCAGGCCTGAGCGAAGAGAGAAAGTCTGCCCCCTACTAGATCCGGTCCCGGATCGGGGGCTACCTCTTCATGCTGTCTTGGTAGCAGCTGCAGGCTTTTTGGCCTGTTTACCCTTGTTCCAGCCCTGGTAAGGCTTCCAGGTTGCCTTGGGCTGTGAAGCTTTACCCTCTTGCTTTGCAGCTGTAGAGGCTGAAGCGGGACCGCTCCTGAAATTACGAAAGGAACGAAAATTAGCAATAGGTTGGAGAAGAAAACCTTGTTGAACAAAAATTTTCTTAAGTAAACCTTCTAATTTTTTATCCATAGGATCTTTAAAAGCACAACTGTCTTCAATTGGTATGGTTGTGCGTTTAGCAAGTGAAGAAACAGCCCCCTCTACCATAGGGACCGTCTGCCACGAGTCCCGCCTGGGGTCAGTTATGGGGAACATTTTCTTAAAAATAGGGGGGGGGGGGGAACAAAAGGTACACCTGGTCTTTCCCACTCCCTAGTAACAATATCCGCATCCCTCTTAGGGATCGGAAACGCATCAGTGTATACAGGGACCTCTAGGTACTTGTCCATTTTACACAACTTCTCTGGGACCACCATAGGGTCACAATCATCCAGAGTAGCTAATACCTCCCTGAGAAATACACGGAGGTGTTCCAATTTAAATTTAAACGCTAATGAATCTGACTCTGCCTGATGAGAAACCTTTCCTGAATCTGAAATTTCTCCCTCAGACATCAAATCCCTCACCCCCACTTCAGAGCGTTGTGAGGGCACATCAGATAAGGCTACCAAAGCTTCAGACTGCTCATAATCTGTTCTTAAAACAGAGCTATCGCGCTTTGCAGGGAAAACTGGCAGTTTGGATAGAAAGGCCGCAAGGGAATTATCCATGACTGTCGCTAGTTGCTGCAATGTAATAGGGGCAGACGCACTAGAGGTACTAGGCATCGCTTGCGTGGGCGTAACTGGTTGTGACACATGGGGAGAGGTAGACGGACTATCCTCATTACCTTCAGTCTGAGAATCATCTAGGGCCACACTTTTAAGTGCCACAATATGATCTTTAAAGTGTATAGACATATTAGTGCAATTGGGACACATTCTGAAAGGGGGTTCCACCATGGCTTCTAAACACATTAAACAAGGATTTTCCTTAGTGTCAGACATGTTTAACAGACTAGTAGCATACACAAGCAGGCTTGGAAAACACTTTAATCAAATAAAAAACACAATTTGAAAAAATGTTACTGTGCCTTTAAGAAATAAAAAGAGCACACAATTTTACAAAACAGTGAAAAATGCAGCAATCCTTTTGAAATTTTCACAGTATGTTCCTAAGGCTTTAATATGATTGCACCACAAGTTGCAGAACGATTAACCCCTTAATGCCCAAACCGGAGCAGCCTAAAGCCAGCAACCGGTTAAACAACTACAGCACCTTGCCACAGCTTACTGCTGTGGCCCTACCTGCCCTTAGGGATCAGTTTTGGGGGAAAAAAGCTTCTTTTAGGCCCTCAATCAGCAGCTGGACCCTCCATGTGAAGCAGCAAGAACTGTCTTTCAATTCTAACTGCGCATCTGAGGCGCGAAATTAGGCCCCTCCCACTCCACTCCGGAGTTGTGAGGCCTACAAAAATCACTTCTGAGTGACTAAATTTAAGCCATGTGGATAATAACCCCAGAAAAACACTCCAAAGTGCTTAAAAAAGTGTATTTCTTAAACAAATAATCGATTGCCCTGAATTAGTGTCAACCAGCCTAATTAGCCCTGTTATGTAAGCATTCAATTCTTTACTAAGTCTCAGAACATAGCTTACCCTCCCCACATGGGGATCTTGTCAGTCTTCTAGCATTATCTCAGTCTTGTCTAGAAATAAATGACTGAACATACCTCATTGCAGTCAAGCCTGCAAACTGTTCCCCCCAACTGAAGTTTTCTGGTACTCCTCAGTCCTGTGTGGGAACAGCAGTGGATTTTAGTTACAACATGCTAAAATCATTTTCCTCTCAGCAGAAATCTTCATCACTTTTCTGCTAGAGAGTAAATAGTACAAACCGGTACCATTTAAAAATAACAAACTTTTGATTAAAGATATAAAACTACAATTCTAACACCACATTCACTTTACCCTCCCGTAGAGAGACCCTAGTGCTTAGAGCCGGCAAAGAGAATGACTGGGGGGTGGAGCTAGAGGGGGAGCTATATGGACAGCTCTGCTGTGTGCTCTTTTTGCGACTTCCTGTAGGGAATGAAAATATCCCACAAGTAAAGGATGAATCCGTGGACTGGATACACCTTGCAAGAGAAAAGGGATGTTTTCGGTGTATAGGGTGCACCACATGCCATGCTATGATCCCAGGATCCACATTTCGTCACCCTGAAACGAACCAAAAGTTTAACATCCAACATTATCTTACCTGTACTACCCCTTTTGTGGTATATTTGATCAACTGCCCATGTGGGCTTTTATACATAGGAAAAACAGTTGATGAGGCCCGCACCCACATGGCCAACCACAGGTCAGCGATTAGAATTTCAATAAAGAACAACGGAAGTGACCAACCGGTGACACATCATTTTGCCACTAGCGGACATACTGTACAGGACCTTCGGTTCAAGATTATTGATCATGTGCCCATACTCCCAAGGGGAGGAGACAGACATCGCAAGCTATTACAAATGGAATCCAAGTGGATATTTAAATTGAACACCTTACGTCCAAGGGGACTGAATGTGAGCCTGGACTGGCACTGTTTCTTGTGATTGGAACTGGTAAGCCTATAAAGGATCCGGGTGTTTTGGCTCCCGACTCAAGACTGATATTATATAAGGACCTATGATGTTACAGTATAAGAGTTTTGCAGTTCATTCTTGAGAGACCACGGTTCATTTTATTTTAATTTATTCAATTTATTTTATTTTTATTTTATTATCTTTATTTCTCTAGGTCCATTTCTAATATATTTTTTTTATGTTTATTCTTATTATTTTTATTCTATTCTATATTATGTTTCTATTATTTTTATTATTTTTTTCCCTATATTTTTTCCCTTTTTTCTGTTTCTTTTTTTTGTGTTATTTTTTTGTGTTTCTTGTATTCTATGGGTCTTTTTTCCTTTTTCCTCTCTTAACATTCTTATCTTATCTGACTTATTTTTCTATTATCTTGATTTCTGTTTGGGCTTCCTTTAATTCCTTTTTCACAGCTTTTTACTTTCTCATGTCTGACTGCTGTTGCCGCTTTGGTGTCATGCCACCTCCGTATTTGGTATAGCTCCGTTAACTATTTGACATTGGTCCATTATCTATTGTACTCAATGTGTTAGTATATACTTCCCCGTTGGCTGTCAGTTGCTATGGCAACCACACGAAGCAGTTGGGGCAGGTCTCCCCTGTATGATGTCATTAGTATGCGGTCTGAAGCACGCTACACAGTAACACTTAGGCTGTGTTACACACAGGTACAGCTAAGATGGTTACAGCTCCTGAACCGCCAGATAATAAAATAAATCGGGACATCTACCTTTTATATTGCTTAACTCAAATCCATTTGATATGTTGACTTTTGCATGAATATGCTCCCAAATTATGCCTTTGATATGTGTCGTTTGGTCTTGATCCACTGGCTGATAGTAACATATAGCAATATATCATGCACTACATTTTCACCCATGTTTACTTTTACCAATTTTTCAAATGGGAATATACACATACGTGGATCACACAGGGAGTGTTTTTTTTATTTTTATTTCTATATATTGATAAGTACTTATATATTCACTAAAATGATTTATTTTGCATTCAAATGTTTTGATGATTTTGTATTTGGTATGCATCGGACAGGCAAGTTTATTGAGGATCACTATGGTTACCTTTTTGGCGCAATTTCTCACTGGGGGAGAGGCTTACACTGTTTAAAGGTGTGTCCCCGAAACGTCACGCTTAATTCAAATTCATTCACTAAAAGACCAGTGAGTGCCTCCTTCTGTCTTTGTATTTAACCGCTGGCACCCTGGCATTTGCAACTGAGGTGAGAGTGCTCTCTTTGAACATTGTATATATACATATATATATATATATATATATATATCGAGCAAAGAATAAAAGATTCCAGGCGTCCAATTGATGTAAAAATCCAAGCTTTATTGTGCAAAGTTTGCCAAGGTAAAAAAACGAGTAGCAGAGTCTCCACATAAAAAAAAGAAAATGATTAAACACAGCCTAACATGTTTCGGCCAGTCTGGCTGTAATCATAGACATTATATACATAATACACACATACATATATATGCACGCGCGTACACACACACTGCTGAACATACTACAAGCACATTGACTACGAAACAGTCTTGACAAAGGTCCCAGTGAGGACCGAAACATTGACTGAACTTCTGTTGATTAATTACTAATAAAAATAAAATTCTTAAAGGGACAGTCTAGGCCGAAATAAACTTTTATGATTCAGATAGAGCATGTAATTTTAAACAATTTTCGAATTTACTTTTATCACCAATTTTGCTTTGTTCTCTTGGTATTCTTAGTTGAAAGCTTAACCTGGGAGGTTCATATGCTAATTGCTTAGACCATGAAGACCACCTCTTTTCAGAATGCATTTTAACAGTTTTTCACCAATAGAGGGTGTTAGTTCACATATTTCATATAGATAACACTGTGCTCGTGCACGTGAAGTAATCTGGGAGCAAGCACTGATTGGTTAAACTGCAAGTCTGTCAAAAGAACTGAAATAAGGGGGCAGTCTGCAGAGGCTTAGATACAAGGTAATCACAGAGGTAAAAAGTGTATTAATATAATTGTGTTGGTTATGCAAAACTGGGGAATGGGCAATAAAGGGAGTATCTATCTTTTAAAACAATAAAAATTCTGGTGTAGACTGTCCCTTTAAGCCCTGTGAGTGCCTCTTCTCTATTTTAAGTTTCTACCTATCTACCATAGAGAGCACCCAGGCAATTCACCAATACAGTGAGTGCTTGGAACCCAGATCTACAAGTATATATATATATATATATATATATATATATATATATATATATATATAACATAATTTATGCTTACCTGATAAATTCCTTTCTTCTGTAGTGTGATCAGTCCACGGGTCATCATTACTTCTGGGATATTACTCCTCCCCAACAGGAAGTGCAAGAGGATTCACCCAGCAGAGCTGCATATAGCTCCTCCCCTCTACGTCACTCCCAGTCATTCGACCAAGGACCAACGAGAAAGGAAAAGCCAAGGGTGAAGTGGTGACTGGAGTATAAATTAAAAAATATTTACCTGCCTTAAAAACAGGGCGGGCCGTGGACTGATCACACTACAGAAGAAAGGAATTTATCAGGTAAGCATAAATTATGTTTTCTTCTGTTAAGTGTGATCAGTCCACGGGTCATCATTACTTCTGGGATACCAATACCAAAGCAAAAGTACACGGATGACGGGAGGGATAGGCAGGCTCTTTATACAGAAGGAACCACTGCCTGAAGAACCTTTCTCCCAAAAATAGCCTCCGATGAAGCAAAAGTGTCAAATTTGTAAAATTTGGAAAAAGTATGAAGCGAAGACCAAGTTGCAGCCTTGCAAATCTGTTCAACAGAGGCCTCATTCTTGAAGGCCCAAGTGGAAGCCACAGCTCTAGTAGAATGAGCTGTAATTCTTTCAGGAGGCTGCTGTCCAGCAGTCTCATAAGCTAAACGAATTATGCTACGAAGCCAAAAAGAAAGAGAGGTAGCGGAAGCTTTTTGACCTCTCCTCAGCCCAGAGTAAATGACAAACAGAGAAGACGTTTGTCGAAATTCCTTAGTTGCCTGTAAGTAAAATTTTAGAGCACGGACTACATCCAGGTTGTGCAGTAGACGTTCCTTCTTTGAAGAAGGATTTGGGCATAAAGAAGGAACAACAATCTCTTGATTGATATTCCTGTTAGTAACTACCTTAGGTAAGAACCCAGGTTTAGTACGCAGGACTACCTTATCCGAATGAAAAATCAAATAAGGAGAATCACAATGTAAGGCTGATAATTCAGAGACTCTTCGAGCCGAGGAAATAGCCATTAAAAATAGAACTTTCCAAGATAACAACTTTATATCAATGGAATGAAGGGGTTCAAACGGAACGCCCTGTAAAACATTAAGAACAAGGTTTAAACTCCATGGTGGAGCAACAGTTTTAAACACAGGCTTAATCCTGGCCAAAGCCTGACAAAAAGCCTGGACGTCAGGAACTTCTGACAGACGTTTGTGTAACAGAATGGACAGAGCTGAGATCTGTCCCTTTAATGAACTAGCAGATAAACCCTTTTCTAAACCTTCTTGTAGAAAAGACAATATCCTAGGAATCCTAACCTTACTCCAAGAGTAACCTTTGGATTCACACCAATATAGGTATTTACGCCATATCTTATGGTAAATCTTTCTGGTAACAGGTTTCCTAGCCTGTATTAAGGTATCAATAACTGACTCAGAAAACCCACGTCTTGATAAAATCAAGCGTTCAATTTCCAAGCAGTCAGCTTCAGAGAAGTTAGATTTTGATGTTTGAAGGGACCCTGTATCAGAAGGTCCTGTTTCAGAGGTAGAGACCAAGGTGGACAGGATGACATGTCCACCAGGTCTGCATACCAAGTCCTGCGTGGCCACGCAGGTGCTATTAGAATCACTGATGCTCTCTCTTGTTTGATTCTGGCAATCAATCGAGGAAGCAACGGGAAGGGTGGAAACACGTAAGCCATCCTGAAGTCCCAAGGTGCTGTCAGAGCATCTATCAGGACTGCTCCTGGATCCCTGGATCTGGACCCGTAACGAGGAAGCTTGGCGTTCTGTCGAGACGCCATGAGATCTATCTCTGGTTTGCCCCAACGTCGAAGTATTTGGGCAAAGACCTCCGGATGAAGTTCCCACTCCCCCGGATGAAAAGTCTGACGACTTAAGAAATCCGCCTCCCAGTTCTCCACTCCCGGGATGTGGATTGCTGACAGGTGGCAAGAGTGAGACTCTGCCCAGTGAATTATCTTTGATACTTCCATCATAGCTAGGGAGCTTCTTGTCCCTCCCTGATGGTTGATGTAAGCTACAGTCGTGATGTTGTCCGACTGAAACCTGATGAACCCCCGAGTTGTCAACTGGGGCCAAGCCAGGAGGGCATTGAGAACTGCTCTCAATTCCAGAATGTTTATTGGCAGGAGACTCTCCTCCTGACTCCATTGTCCCTGAGCCTTCAGAGAATTCCAGACGGCACCCCAACCTAGAAGGCTGGCGTCTGTTGTTACAATTGTCCAGTCTGGTCTGCTGAATGGCATCCCCCTGGACAGATGTGGCCGAGAAAGCCACCATAGAAGAGAATTTCTGGTCTCTTGATCCAGATTCAGAGAAGGGGATAAGTCTGAGTAATCCCCATTCCACTGACTTAGCATGCACAGTTGCAGTGGTCTGAGGTGTAAGCGTGCAAAGGGTACTATGTCCATTGCCGCTACCATTAAGCCGATTACCTCCATGCATTGAGCCACTGACGGGTGTTGAATGGAATGAAGGGTGCGGCAAGCACTTTGAAGTCTTGTTAGCCTGTCCTCTGTCAGGTAAATCTTCATTTCTACAGAATCTATAAGAGTCCCCAGGAAGGGAACTCTTGTGAGTGGAACGAGTGAACTTTTCTTTTCGTTCACCTTCCATCCATGTGACCTTAGAAATGCCAGCACTAACTCTGTATGAGACTTGGCAGTTTGAAAGCTTGAAGTTTGTATCAGAATGTCGTCTAGGTATGGAGCTACCGAGATTCCCCGCGGTCTTAGTACCGCCAGAAGAGCACCCAGAACCTTTGTGAAGATTCTTGGAGCTGTAGCCAATCCGAATGGAAGAGCCACAAACTGGTAATGCCTGTCTAGGAAGGCAAACCTTAGGTACCGATAATGATCTTTGTGAATCGGTATGTGAAGGTAAGCATCTTTTAAATCTACAGTGGTCATGTACTGACCCTCTTGGATCATAGGTAAAATTGTCCGAATAGTCTCCATCTTGAACGATGGAACTCTTAGGAATTTGTTTAGGATCTTTAAGTCCAGGATTGGTCTGAAAGTTCCCTCTTTTTTGGGAACCACAAACAGATTTGAGTAAAACCCCTGTCCCTGTTCCGATCGTGGAACTGGATGGATTACTCCCATTAACAAGAGCTCTTGTACGCAGCGTAGAAACGCCTCTTTCTTTGTCTGGATTGTTGACAATCTTGACAGATGAAATCTCTCTCTTGGAGGAGAGTATTTGAAGTCCAGAAGGTATCCCTGAGATATTATCTCTAGCGCCCAGGGATCCTGAACATCTCTTGCCCAAGCCTGGGCGAAGAGAGAAAGTCTGCCCCCCACTAGATCCGATCCCGGATCGGGGGCCCTCAATTCATGCTGTTTTAGGGGCAGCAGCAGGTTTCCTAGTCTGCTTGCCCTTGTTCCAGGACTGGTTAGGTTTCCAGCCTTGTCTGTAGCGAGCAACAGCTCCTTCCTGTTTTGGTGCAGAGGAAGTTGATGCTGCTCCTGCTTTGAAATTACGAAAGGAACAAAAATTAGACTGTCTAGTCTTGGCTTTGGCTTTGTCCTGAGGCAGGGCATGGCCTTTACCTCCCGTAATGTCAGCGATAATCTCTTTCAACCCGGGCCCGAATAAGGTCTGCCCTTTGAAAGGTATATTAAGCAATTTAGACTTAGAAGTAACATCAGCTGACCAGGATTTTAGCCACAGCGCCCTGCGTGCCTGAATGGCGAATCCTGAATTCTTCGCCGTAAGTTTAGTAAGATGTACTACGGCCTCCGAAATGAATGAATTAGCTAGTTTAAGGACTCTAAGCCTGTCCGTAATGTCGTCCAGAGTAGCTGAACCAATGTTCTCTTCCAGAGACTCAATCCAGAATGCCGCTGCAGCCGTGATCGGCGCAATGCATGCAAGGGGTTGCAATATAAAACCTTGTTGAACAAACATTTTCTTAAGGTAACCCTCTAATTTTTTATCCATTGGATCTGAAAAAGCACAGCTATCCTCCACCGGGATAGTGGTACGCTTAGCTAAGGTAGAAACTGCTCCCTCCACCTTAGGGACCGTTTGCCATAAGTCCCTTGTGGTGGCGTCTATTGGAAACATTTTTCTAAATATCGGAGGGGGTGAGAACGGCACACCGGGTCTATCCCACTCCTTAGTAACAATTTCAGTAAGTCTCTTAGGTATAGGAAAAACCTCAGTACTCGTCGGTACCGCAAAATATTTATCCAACCTACACTTTTTCTCTGGTATTGCAACTGTGTTACAATCATTCAGAGCCGCTAACACCTCCCCTAGTAATACACGGAGGTTTTCCAGTTTAAATTTAAAATTTGAAATATCTGAATCCAGTCTGTTTGGATCAGAACCGTCACCCACAGAATGAAGTTCTCCGTCCTCATGTTCTGCCACCTGTGACGCAGTGTCTGACATGGCCCTAATATTATCAGCGCACTCTGTTCTCACCCCAGAGTGATCACGCTTACCTCTTAGTTCTGGTAATTTAGCCAAAACCTCAGTCATAACAGTAGCCATATCCTGTAATGTGATTTGTAATGGCCGCCCAGATGTACTCGGCGCTACAATATCACGCACCTCCCTCTGAGCGGGAGATGTAGGTACTGACACGTGAGGCGAGTTAGTCGGCATAACTCTCCCCTCGTTGTTTGGTGAAATTTGTTCAATTTGTACAGATTGACTTTTATTTAAAGTAGCATCAATACAGTTAGTACATAAATTTCTATTGGGCTCCACTTTGGCATTGCAACAAATGACACAGGTATCATCCTCTGAATCAGACATGTTTAACACACTAGCAAATAAACTTGTAACTTGGAAATACAATTCAATTAGAATAATATTAAAACGTACTGTGCCTTTAAGAAGCACAGAAGATCTATGACAGTTGAAAATTAATAAATTGAAACAGTTATAGCCTCAATCCTTGTAAATAACACAACTTTAGCAAAGGTTTAATCCCATTAGCAAAGATAACAAATTCTGAAAGCAGGAAACAAATTACAGAATAAACGTTTTTTATCTCAGTCAAACTATAATTCTCACAGCTCTGCTGAGAGAAATTACCTCCCTCAAAATAAGTTTTGAAGACCCCTGAGCTCTGTAGAGATGAACCGGATCATGCAGGGAATACAATGAGTTGCTGACTGAAATATTTGATGCGTAGTAAAAGCGCCAAAAAACGGCCCCTCCCCCTCACACACAGCAGTGAGGGAGAACAGAAACTGTCAGAAAACAGATTAAGCAACTGCCAAGTGGAAAAATAGTGCCCAAACATTTATTCACTCAGTACCTCAGTAAATGAAAACGATTTTACATTCCAGCAAAAACGTTAAACATAATCTCTAGTTATTAAACAGCTTTATGTATTTCTTACAGTGTAATTCTAGTGAAGTACCATTCCCCAGAATACTGAAGTGTAAAGTATACATACATGACATTATATCGGTATGGCAGGATTTTCTCATCAATTCCATTGTCAGAAAATAAAAACTGCTACATACCTCTATGCAGATTCATCTGCCCGCTGTCCCCTGATCTGAAGTTTACCTCTCCTCAGATGGCCGAGAAACAGCAATATGATCTTAACTACTCCGGCTAAAATCATAACAAAAACTCTGGTAGATTCTTCTTCAAACTCTGCCAGAGAGATAATAACACACTCCGGTGCTATTTTAAAATAACAAACTTTTGATTGAAGATATAAAACTAAGTATAATCACCATAGTCCTCTCACACATCCTATCTAGTCGTTGGGTGCAAGAGAATGACTGGGAGTGACGTAGAGGGGAGGAGCTATATGCAGCTCTGCTGGGTGAATCCTCTTGCACTTCCTGTTGGGGAGGAGTAATATCCCAGAAGTAATGATGACCCGTGGACTGATCACACTTAACAGAAGAAATATATATATATATAAAATACACACACACATATATATATATAAATATATATATATATATATATATATATATATATACATACAGAATATATATACAGTATCTCACAAAAGTGAGTACACCCCTCACATTTATGTAAATATTTTATTATATCTTTTTATGTGACGATACTGAAGAAATTACAGTTTGCTACAATGTAAAGTAGTGAGTGTACAGCCTGTGTAACAGTGTAAATTTGCTGTCCTCTCAAAAGAACTCAATACACAGGCATTAATGTCTAAACCGTTGGCAACAAAAGTAAGTACACCCCTAAGTGGAAATGTCCAAATTGGGCCCAATTAGCAATTTTCCCTCCCCGGTGTCATGTGACTCATTTAGTGTTACAAGTTTTCAGGTGTGAATTCTCTATCTGGATCATGAAAGAAAAACATTTGTGTTTCATGTCTCTTTAAGTGACATCACGACCTACCAACAGTTACAAAGGAACCCGATCAAGCAATTCCAGAAAGAGATTGAAACACTGGTGGTGGAGAGTGTATGTCAGGGTTTTATTGATGAGAAAATAGGAGGTTTTATGATGATGAATCACCCTAAATGCCCAATACTGTATACCTTGCCAAAGGTCATAAAAATCAAACCCACCCGCCAGGTAGGCCTATTGTCTCTGCCAGCGACTCCATTACATCACCACTATCCCAATTTGTGGACTTTTTCTTACAGCTCCTGGTCAAGAATATGACGTCATATGTTAAGGATTCAATGGACCTTATACATAAATTGAAGGATCTGAAGATGAAAGATAACTAGATACTAGCAACGGCTGATGTTATCGGCCTCTACACAGTCATACCACAAAAGGATGACATCAATATGGTAGCAAGAGCACTCAGCAGATACCCATATGTGGGCCCACCAGCAACATTTCTGCTACAAATTTTGGAGTTGAGCCTTAGGCTGAATTATTTTAAATTCGAAGACTCCTACTACTGTCAAATAAAGGGAACAGCCATGGACTTGAACGTTGCCCCTTCATTTGCAAATCTGTATATGGAGCACTATGAGGAGGAAATTATGCAAGTCTTCCAGAAGAAATAACTAATAATATACCAACGGTACATCGATGATCTCTTTATAGTTTTGGGGGGGGCTCGAGTGAAACACTACAGAATTGGTTTCAAGAGCTGAATGAATTAAAACATCCTATCCAATTCAAAATATCCTACAGTAAAGATAAAGTGGAATTCCTAGACCTATGTATATATAAGGATGGCATCGGCCTAGAAACCACATATACCAAAAACCGACAGACAGGAATTCAGTACTGCATGCACGAAGCTGCCATCCTCAAGGCCAAATGTCAAGAGTTAGTAGAAACAACAGCAACTCAGAGACAATGAAGACACAACTTCAGAATATGGCAAATAAGTTTATGACAAGGAGATACAAATGGCAATATCTCCTAGAGTGCATGACTGAACAGGATAACCCCAAGAATACGAGGGAGAGAGATTGCATGAAACGTATGACCTTTGTGACAAAATATTGTCCTGACACCAAACATACCGGGCAGAGTATAAAAACTCACTGGCATCTCATTCAGAGTGACCCTACACTACCTTTTGGAGAGTAGGGCAGCCCAAGAGTGGGCTTCAAAAGGAACTGGAACCTAAAGGACCAATTGGTGCTGACTGACCCTAAACATTGCTATGAAAAAAATACATGGCTGACTAATACTAAAAATGGATGTTTTCGGTGTATAGGGTGCACCACATGCCATGCTATGATCCCAGGATCCACATTTCGTCACCCTGACACGAACCAAAAGTTTAACATCCAACATTATCTTACCTGTACTACACCTTTTGTGGTCTATTTGATCAACTGCCCATGTGGGCTTTTTTACATAGGAAAAACAGTTGATGAGGCCCACACCCACATGGCCAACCACAGGTCAGCGATTAGAATGGCAATAAAGAACAAAGGAAGTGACCAACCGGTGGCACATCATTTTGCCACTAGCGGACATACTGTACAGGACCTTCGGTTCAAGATTATTGATCATGTGCCCATACTCCCAAGGGGAGGAGACAGACATCGCAAGCTATTACAAATGGAATCCAAGTGGATATTTAAATTGAATACCTTACGTCCAAGGGGACTGAATGTGAGCCTGGACTGGCACTGTTTCTTGTTATTGGAACTGGTTAGCCTATAAAGGATCCGGGTGTTTTGGTTCCCTACTCGAGACTGATATTATATAAGGACCTATGATGTTACAGTATAAGAGTTTGCAGTTCATTCTTGAGAGACCACGGTTCATTTTATTTTAATTTATTCAATTTATTTTATTTTTATTATTTTATTATCTTTATTTCTCTATGTCCATTTTTATATATTTTTATATGTTTCTTCTTATTATTTTTATTCTATTTTATTTTCATGTTTCTATTATTTTTTTCTGTGTTATTTCTTCTGTTTCTTGTATTCTATGGGTCTTTTTTCCTTTTTCCCCTCTTAACATTCTTATCTTATCTGACTTATTTTTCTATTATCTTGATTTCTGTTTGGGCTTCCTTTTATTCCTTTTTCACAGCTTTTTACTTTCTCATGTCTGACTGCTGTTGCCGCTTTGGTGTCACGCCACCTCCGTATTTGGTATAGCTCCGTTAACTATTTGACATTGGTCCATTATCTATTGTACTCAATGTGTTAGTATATACTTCCCTGTTGGCTGTCAGTTGCTATAGCAACCAAACGCAGCAGTTGGGTAATAAATAAAAAAAAAAGAAGAAAATTATTGAACACAGCCTAACATGTTTCGGCCAGTCTGGCCGTAATCATAGACATTATATATATATATATATATATATATATATATATATGCACACGCGTACACACACACACATATATATATATATATATATATACAGGGAGTGCAGAATTATTAGGCAAGTTGTATTTTTGAGGATTAATTTTATTATTGAACAACAACCATGTTCTCAATGAACCCAAAAAACTCATTAATATCAAAGCTGAATAGTTTTGGAAGTAGTTTTTAGTTTGTTTTTAGTTATAGCTATTTTAGGGGGATATCTGTGTGTGCAGGTGACTATTACTGTGCATAATTATTAGGCAACTTAACAAAAAACAAATATATACCCATTTCAATTATTTATTTTTACCAGTGAAACCAATATAACATCTCAACATTCACAAATATACATTTCTGACATTCAAAAACAAAACAAAAACAAATCAGTGACCAATATAGCCACCTTTCTTTGCAAGGACACTCAAAAGCCTGCCATCCATGGATTCTGTCAGTGTTTTGATCTGTTCACCATCAACATTGCGTGCAGCAGCAACCACAGCCTCCCAGACACTGTTCAGAGAGGTGTACTGTTTTCCCTCCTTGTAAATCTCACATTTGATGATGGACCACAGGTTCTCAATGGGGTTCAGATCAGGTGAACAAGGAGGCCATGTCATTAGATTTTCTTCTTTTATACCCGTACTTGGACGCGTGTGATGGAGCATTGTCCTGCATGAAAATCATGTTTTTCTTGAAGGATGCAGACTTCTTCCTGTACCACTGCTTGAAGAAGGTGTCTTCCAGAAACTGGCAGTAGGACTGGGAGTTGAGCTTGACTCCATCCTCAACCCGAAAAGGCCCCACAAGCTCATCTTTGATGATACCAGCCCAAACCAGTACTCCACCTCCACCTTGCTGGCGTCTGAGTCGGACTGGAGCTCTCTGCCCTTTACCAATCCAGCCACGGGCCCATCCATCTGGCCCATCAAGACTCACTCTCATTTCATCAGTCCATAAAACCTTAGAAAAATCAGTCTTGAGATATTTCTTGGCCCAGTCTTGACGTTTCAGCTTGTGTGTCTTGTTCAGTGGTGGTCATCTTTCAGCCTTTCTTACCTTGGCCATGTCTCTGAGTATTGCACACCTTGTGCTTTTGGGCACTTCAGTGATGTTGCATCTCTGAAATATGGCCAAACTGGTGGCAAGTGGCATCTTGGCAGCTTCACGCTTGACTTTTCTCAGTTCATGGGCAGTTATTTTGCGCCTTGTGTTTTCCACACACTTCTTGCGACCCTGTTGACTATTTTGAATGAAACACTTGATTGTTCGATGATCACGCTTCAGAAGCTTTGCAATTTTAAGAGTGCTGCATCCCTCTGCAAGATATCTCACTATTTTTGACTTTTCTGAGCCTGTCAAGTCCTTCTTTTGACCCATTTTGCCAAAGGAAAGGAAGTTGCCTAATAATTATGCACACCTGATATAGGGTGTTGATGTCATTAGACCACACCCCTTCTCATTACAGAGATGCACATCACCTAATATGCTTAATTGGTAGTAGGCTTTCGAGCCTATAGTTTGGAGTAAGGCAACATGCATAAAGAGGATGATGTGGTCAAAATACTAATTTGCCTAATAATTCTGCACTCCCTGTATATACATACACACACACTGATGAACATACTACAAGCACATTGACTACGAAACAGTCTTGACAAAGGTCCCAGTGAAGACCGAAACGTTGACTGAACCTCTGTTGATGAATTACTAATAAAAATAAAATTCTTAAGCCCTGTGAGTGCTTCTTCTTTCTTTTAAGTTTCTACCGATCTACCATAGAGAGCACCCAGGTAATTCACTAATACAGTGCGTGCTTGGAACCCAGATCTACAAGTATATATATATATATATATATACCCTCACCCCAGCTCTTACTCACATATTCAACCGATCCCTTACTACTGGTTCATTTCCATCATCCTTCAAACAATGCAAAGGTCACCCCCATCCTCAAAAAACCCTCCCTCAACCCCAATTCTCCTGCAAACTACCGCCCCATATCACTACTTCCGCTAGCTTCTAAAGTCCTGGAAAAACAGAATTTATGCTTACCTGATAAATTACGTTCTCTTGCGGTGTATCCAGTCCACGGATTCATCCTTACTTGTGGGATATTCTCATTCCCTACAGGAAGTGGCAAAGAGAGCACACAGCAGAGCTGTCCATATAGCTCCCCCCTAGCTCCACCCCCCAGTCATTCGACCGAAGGTTAGGAGAAAAGGAGAAACCATAGGGTGCAGTGGTGACTGTAGTTTAAACAAAAAATTTAACCTGACTTAATTGCCAGGGCGGGCCGTGGACTGGATACACCGCAAGAGAAAGTAATTTATCAGGTAAGCATAAATTCTGTTTTCTCTTGCAAGGTGTATCCAGTCCACGGATTCATCCTTACTTGTGGGATACCAATACCAAAGCTTTAGGACACGGATGAAGGGAGGGAACATGACAGGTAACCTAAACCGAAGGCACCACTGCTTGCAGAACCTTTCTCCCAAAAATAGCCTCCGAAGAAGCAAAAGTATCGAATTTGTAAAATTTGGCAAAAGTATGCAGTGAAGACCAAGTCGCTGCCTTACACATCTGTTCAACAGAAGCCTCATTCTTGAAAGCCCATGTGGAAGCCACTGCTCTGGTAGAATGAGCGGTAATTCGTTCAGGAGGCTGCTGTCCAGCAGTCTCATAAGCCAATCGGATGATGCTTTTCAGCCAGAAGGAAAGAGAGGTAGCAGTCGCTTTCTGACCTCTCCTCTTACCAGAATAGACAACAAACAAGGATGATGTTTGTCTGAAATCTTTAGTTGCTTGCAAATAGAATTTTAAAGCACGAACCACATCAAGATTGTGTAACAGTCGTTCCTTCTTTGAAGATGGATTAGGACACAGAGAGGGAACAATGATTTCCTGGTTAATATTCTTATTAGAAACAACTTCAGGAAGAAAACCAGGTTTGGTACGCAAAACAACCTTATCTGCATGCAACACCAGATAGGGTGAATTACACTGCAAAGCAGACAATTCTGAAACTCTTCAAGCAGAAGATATAGCTACCAAAAACAAAACTTTCCAAGATAATAATTTAATATCTATGGAATGTAAAGGTTCAAACGGAACCCCTTGAAGAACTAAAAGAACTAAATTTAAACTCCATGGCAGAGCCACAGGTTTATAGACAGGCTTGATTCTGACTAAAGCCTGAGCAAACGCTTGAGCGTCTGGTACCTCCGCCAGACGCTTGTGTAAAAGGATAGACAGAGCAGATATCTGTCCCTTTAAGGAACTAGCTGACAAACCTTTCTCCAATCCGTCTTGGAGAAAAGACAATATCCTGGGAATCCTAATCTTACTCCACGAGTAACCCTTGGATTCACACCAACAAAGATATTTCCGCCATATCTTATGGTAAATTTTCCTGGTGACAAGCTTTCTAGCCTGGATCAGAGTATCTATAACTGATTCAGAGAAACCACGCTTAGATAGTATTAAGCGTTCAATCTCCAAGCAGTCAGCCGCAGAGAAACTAGATTTGGATGCTTGAATGGACCCTGTATTAGAAGATCCTGCCTCGTTGGCAGAGTCCATGGTGGGACAGATGACATGTCCACTAGGTCTGCATACCAAGTCCTGCGTGGCCACGCAGGCGCTATCAGAATTACCGAAGCCTTCTCCTGTTTGATTCTGGCTACCAGACGAGGGAGAAGAGGAAACGGTGGAAAGATACAAGCCAGATTGAAGGACCAAGGCGCTACTAGAGCATCTATCAATGCCGCCTTGGGGTCCCTGGACCTGGATCCGTAGAGAGGAAGTTTGGTGTTCTGACGGGACACCATCAGATCCAACTCTGGAATGCCCCATAGCTGGGTCAGCTGAGCAAAAACCTCCGGGTGGAGATCCCACTCCCCCGGGTGAAAAGTCTGACGACTTAGAAAATACGTCTCCCAGTTGTCTACTCCTGGGATGTGAATTGCTGATAGATGGCAGGAGTGATCCTCCGCCCACCTGATTATTTTGGTTACTTCCTTCATCGCTAGGGAACTCTTTGTTCCCCCCTGATGATTGATGTACGCTACAGTCGTAATGTTGTCCGACTGAAATCTGATGAATTTGGCCGCCGCTAGTTGAGGCCATGTCTGAAGCGTGTTGAATATCGCTCTCAGTTCCAAAATGTTTATCGGGAGAAGAGACTCTTCCCGAGACCATAAGCCCTGAGCTTTCAGGGAGTCCCAGACCACACCCCAGCCTAACAGACAGCCTAACAGACTGGCGTCGGTCGTTACAATGATCCATTCCGGTCTGCGGAAGCATATTCCCTGAGACAACCACCAGAGAAGGGAATCTCTGGTTTCCTGGTCCAGTTGTATTTGAGGAGACAAATTTGCATAATCTCCATTACACTGTTTGAGCATGCACAGTTGCAGTGGTCTGAGATGTATTCGAGCAAAAGGGACTATGTCCATTGCCGCTACCATTAATCCGATTACCTCCATGCACTGAGCTACAGAAGGTTGAGGAATGGAATGAAGAACTCGGCAAGTAGTTAAAAGCTTTAACTTTCTGACCTCCGTCAGAAATATTTTCATTTCTACCGAGTCTATTAGTGTTCCCAGGAAGGGAACCCTTGTGAGCGGGGACAGAGAACATTTTTCGATGTTCACCTTCCACCCGTGAGACCTTAGAAAGGCCAGTACAATCTCTGTGTGAGCCTTGGCCCTGGGAAAAGACGACGCCTGTATTAAGATGTCGTCCAGATAAGGTGCTACTGCAATGCCCCGCGGTCTTAGTACCGCCAGAAGGGACCGTAGCACCTTTGTGAAAATTCTGGGAGCAGTGGCCAAACCGAAAGGAAGGGCCACGAACTGGTAATGCTTGTCCAGAAAGGCGAACCTTAGGAACTGATGATGATCTTTGTGGATAGGAATATGTAGGTACGCATCCTTTAGATCCACGGTAGTCATATATTGACCTTCCTGGATCATAGGTAAGATTGTTCGAATGGTCTCCATCTTGAATGATGGAACTCTGAGGAATTTGTTTAGAATTTTTAGATCCAGGATTGGCCTGAAAGTTCCTTCCTTTTTGGGAACCACAAACAGGTTTGAGTAAAAGCCCAGTCCTTGTTCTGTAATTGGAACTGGATATATCACTCCCATCTTGAGTAGATCTTTTACACAGCGTAAGAACGCCTCTTTCTTTGTCTGGTCTGTAGACAGACGAGAAATGTGGAACCTTCCCCTTGGAGGGGAGTCCTTGAATTCTAGAAGATATCCCTAAGTAACAATCTCTAATGTCCAGGGATCGTGAACATCTCTTGCCCAAGCCTGAGCGAAGAGAGAGAGTCTGCCACCTACCAGATCCGGTCCCGGATCGGGGGCTACCCCTTCATGCTGTCTTAGTAGCAGCTGCAGGCTTCTTGGCCTGTTTACCCTTGTTCCAGCCCTGCAAAGGCTTCCAGGTTGCCTTGGGCTGTGAAGCGTTACCCTCTTGTTTTGCTGCAGAGGTTGAAGCAGGACCGCTCCTGAAGTTGCGAAAGGAACGAAAATTAGCCTTGTTTTTAGCCTTGAAAGGCCTATCTTGCGGGAGAGCATGGCCCTTTCCCCCGGTGATATCCGAAATAATCTCTTTCAACTCGGGCCCGAAAAGGGTCTTTCCCTTAAAGGGGATATTTAGCAATTTTGATTTGGACGACACGTCGGCCGACCATGACTTGAGCCAAAGCGCTCTGCGCGCCATAATGGCGAAACCAGATTTTTTTGCCACTAATTTAGCTAATTGCAAAGCGGCATCTGTGATAAAAGAATTAGCCAGCTTTAGAGCCTTAATTCTATCCATAATTTCGTTATATGAGGTCTCCGTCTGGAGCGACTCCTCCAGCGCCTCAAACCAGAAAGCCGCTGCAGTAGTTACAGGAATAATGCAGGCAATAGGTTGGAGAAGGAAACCTTGTTGAACAAATATTTTCTTTAGTAAACCTTCTAACTTTTTATCCATAGGATCTTTAAAAGCACAACTGTCTTCGATTGGAATGGTTGTGCGCTTGGCCAATGTCGAAACTGCCCCCTCTACCTTAGGGACCATCTGCCACGCATCCCGCCTGGGATCAGTTATGGGGAACATTTTCTTAAAGATAGTGGGGGGAACAAAAGGGACACCTGGTCTCTCCCACTCCCTAGCCACAATATCCGCCACCCTCTTAGGGATCGGAAACGCATCAGTGTATACAGGGACCTCTAGATATTTGTCCATCTTACACAATTTCTCTGGGACCACCATAGGGTCACAATCATCCAGAGTGGATAAAACCTCCCTAAGCAATACACGGAGGTGTTCCAACTTAAATTTAAACGCTAGTGAATCTGATTCTGCCCGCTGAGAAACCTTTTCCTGAGTCAGAAATTTCTCCCTCAGACATCACCTCCCTCGCTCCCACTTCAGAGTGTTGTGAGAGTACATCAGATAAACCTGCCAATGCTTCCGACTGCTCCTCATCTGTTCTTAAAACGGAGCTATCGCGCTTTTTAGGAAAAACTGGCAGTTTGGATAGAAAGGCCGCAAGGGAATTATCCATGACTGTCGCTAGTTGTTGCAATGTAATAGGTGCCAATGCACTAGAGGTACTAGGTATCGCATGAGCGGGCGTAACTGGTGATGACACATGGGGAGAGGAAGGCGGACTATCCTCATTACCTTCTGTCAGAGAATCATCTAGGGCTATATTTTTAAGTGACACAATATGATCTTTAAAATGTATAGACACATTAGTGCACTTGGGACACATTTTGAGAGGGGGTTCCACCATGGCTTCTGAACACATAGAGCAAGGCTTTTCCTTAGTGTCAGACATGTTTAACAGATTAGTATTATACACAAGCAGGCTTGGAAAACACTTTAATCAAATAAAAATCACAATTTGAATAAACAGTACTGCGCCTTTAAGGAATAAAAAGCGCACACAATTTTACAAAACCGTGAAAAATGTACCAAATGTTTTGAAATTTTCACAGTATGTGCCTAATGCTTCGATATGATTGCACAACAAGTTTCAGCCTGATTAACCCCTTAATGCCCAAACCGGAGCAGCCTAAAGCCCACAACCGGTTAACAAACTACAGCACCTTTACACAGCAACCTGCTGTGGCCCTACCTGCCCTTAGGGATTAGTTCTGGGGAAAACAAGCTACTTTGAAGTCCTCAAACAGTCTCTGGACCCTCCATGTGAAGCAGCATGAACAGCCTGTCAATAGTAACTGCGCAACTGAGGCGCAAAATTAGGCTCCTCCCACTCCACTCCGGAGTTGTGAGGCCTTCAAAATCCCAATTAGGTGACTAAATTCATGCCATGTGGAAAAAAACCCTGTAATAAACACACTAAAAGTGTCTACAATGAGTATTTTGTGAAATAAAATAATCGATTGCCCTGCAACAGTGTCAACCAGCCTATTGAGCCCTGCTAAATAAGCCTTAATTCTATACTGAGTCTCAGAACATGGCTTACCCTTCCCACATGGGGATTCTTGTCAGTCTTCTAGCATTAGCATGTCTTGACTAGAAAAAGATGACTGAAACATACCTTAATGCAGTTAAGTCTGCAAACTGTTCCCCCCAACTGAAGTTTTCTGTTACTCCTCAGTCCTGTGTGGGAACAGCAGTGGATTTTAGTTACAACATGCTAAAATCGTTTTCCTCTCAGCAGAATTCTTTATCAATTTTCTGCCAGAATAAATAGTACAAACCGGTACCATTTAAAAATAACAAACTCTTGATTGAAGATATAAAACTACAAATCTAACACCACATTCACTTTACCCTCCCGTGGAGAGGCCCTACTGCTAGAGCGGGCAAAGAGAATGACTGGGAGGTGGACCTAGGGGGGAGCTATATGGACAGCTCTGCTGTGTGCTCTCTTTGCCACTTCCTGTAGGGAATGAGAATATCCCACAAGGATGAATCCGTGGACTGGATACACCTTGCAAGAGTTTTCGATCGCCTAACACACTTCCTATCCTCCAACTCATTGCTTAACCCCCTGCAATCTGGTTTCCGTCCCCAATACTCAACTGAGACTGCCCTCACCAAGGTTACTAACGATCTTCTTTCTGCTAAAAACAATGGCCACTATTCTATACTTATCTTACTTGACCTGTCTGCTGCCTTTGACACTGTTGACAATCCCCTCCTCCTACGGACTCTCAGCTCCCTTGGGCTCTGTGACATTGCCCTCTCCTAGATCCACTCTTATCTCTCTAATAGGTCATTTTCTGTCTCATTTGCTGGTGACTCATCCTCTCTACTGCCTCTGTCTGTTGGAGAACCTCAAGGCTCTATTCTAGGCCCTCTACTCTTCTCTATTTATACTTCCTCACTGGGTAAACTTATTAGTAGCTATGACTTCAACTATCACCTCTATGCTGATGATACTCAGATCTACCTATCCACCCCTGCACTCTCTCCTTCTGTCATTTCCCACATCAGCGGCTGCTTATCTGGCATTTCTTCCTGGATGGCCTCTCACCACCTAAAAATCAACATGTCCAAGACTGAGCTTCTTCTAATCCCCCCAACTAATTCTACTCCAGTTTCTAACTTTACTATCACTGTCGGTGACACCACTATCTCCCCATCACCCCAAGTCCGCTGCCTTGGAGTTACACTCGACTCCAATCTGTCCTTCATACCCCACATCCAATCGCTCTCTTCATCCTGTCACAACCACCTACGCAATATCTCCAAAAACAGAATTTATGCTTACTTGATAAATTACTTTCTCCAACGGTGTGTCCGGTCCACGGCGTCATCCTTACTTGTGGGATATTCTCTTCCCCAACAGGAAATGGCAAAGAGCCCAGCAAAGCTGGTCACATGATCCCTCCTAGGCTCCGCCTACCCCAGTCATTCGACCGACGTAAAGGAGGAATATGCATAGGAGAAATCATATGATACCGTGGTGACTGTAGTTAGAGAAAATAATTCATCAGACCTGATTAAAAAAACCAGGGCGGGCCGCGGACCGGACACACCGTTGGAAAAACAGAATTTATGTTTACCTGATAAATTTCTTTCTCCAACGGTGTGTCCGGTCCACGGCGTCATCCTTACTTGTGGGATATTCTCTTCCCCAACAGGAAATGGCAAAGAGCCCAGCAAAGCTGGTCACATGATCCCTCCTAGGCTCCGCCTACCCCAGTCATTCGACCGACGTTAAGGAGGAATATTTGCATAGGAGAAACCATATGGTACCGTGGTGACTGTAGTTAAAGAAAATAAAATATCAGACCTGATTAAAAAAACCAGGGCGGGCCGTGGACCGGACACACCGTTGGAGAAAGAAATTTATCAGGTAAACATAAATTCTGTTTTCTCCAACATAGGTGTGTCCGGTCCACGGCGTCATCCTTACTTGTGGGAACCAATACCAAAGCTTTAGGACACGGATGAAGGGAGGGAGCAAATCAGGTCACCTAAATGGAAGGCACCACGGCTTGCAAAACCTTTCTCCCAAAAATAGCCTCAGAAGAAGCAAAAGTATCAAACTTGTAAAATTTGGTAAAAGTGTGCAGTGAAGACCAAGTCGCTGCCCTACATATCTGATCAACAGAAGCCTCGTTCTTGAAGGCCCATGTGGAAGCCACAGCCCTAGTGGAATGAGCTGTGATTCTTTCGGGAGGCTGCCGTCCGGCAGTCTCGTAAGCCAATCTGATGATGCTTTTAATCCAAAAAGAGAGAGAGGTAGAAGTTGCTTTTTGACCTCTCCTTTTACCTGAATAAACAACAAACAAGGAAGATGTTTGTCTAAAATCCTTTGTAGCATCTAAATAGAATTTTAGAGCGCGAACAACATCCAAATTGTGCAACAAACGTTCCTTCTTTGAAACTGGTTTTGGACACAGAGAAGGTACGATAATCTCCTGGTTAATGTTTTTGTTAGAAACAACTTTTGGAAGAAAACCAGGTTTAGTACGTAAAACCACCTTATCTGCATGGAACACCAGATAAGGAGGAGAACACTGCAGAGCAGATAATTCTGAGACTCTTCTAGCAGAAGAAATCGCAACTAAAAACAAAACTTTCCAAGATAATAACTTAATATCAACGGAATGTAAGGGTTCAAACGGAACCCCCTGAAGAACTGAAAGAACTAAATTGAGACTCCAAGGAGGAGTCAAAGGTTTGTAAACAGGCTTGATTCTAACCAGAGCCTGAACAAAGGCTTGAACATCTGGCACAGCTGCCAGCTTTTTGTGAAGTAATACCGACAAGGCAGAAATCTGTCCCTTCAGGGAACTTGCAGATAATCCTTTTTCCAATCCTTCTTGAAGGAAGGATAGAATCCTAGGAATCTTAACCTTGTCCCAAGGGAATCCTTTAGATTCACACCAACAGATATATTTTTTCCAAATTTTGTGGTAAATCTTTCTAGTCACAGGCTTTCTGGCCTGAACAAGAGTATCGATCACAGAATCTGAGAATCCTCGCTTCGATAAAATCAAGCGTTCAATCTCCAAGCAGTCAGCTGGAGTGAAACCAGATTCGGATGTTCGAACGGACCCTGAACAAGAAGGTCTCGTCTCAAAGGTAGCTTCCAAGGTGGAGCCGATGACATATTCACCAGATCTGCATACCAAGTCCTGCGTGGCCACGCAGGAGCTATCAAGATCACCGACGCCCTCTCCTGCTTGATCCTGGCTATCAGCCTGGGGATGAGAGGAAATGGCGGGAACACATAAGCTAGTTTGAAGGTCCAAGGTGCTACTAGTGCATCCACTAGAGCCGCCTTGGGATCCCTGGATCTGGCCCCGTAGCAAGGAACTTTGAAGTTCTGACGAGAGGCCATCAGATCCATGTCTGGAATGCCCCACAGGTGAGTGACTTGGGCAAAGATTTCCGGATGGAGTTCCCACTCCCCCGGATGCAATGTCTGACGACTCAGAAAATCCGCTTCCCAATTTTCCACTCCTGGGATGTGGATAGCAGACAGGTGGCAGGAGTGAGACTCCGCCCAAAGAATAATTTTGGTTACTTCTTCCATCGCTAGGGAACTCCTTGTTCCCCCCTGATGGTTGATGTACGCAACAGTCGTCATGTTGTCTGATTGAAACCGTATGAACCTGGTCCTCGCAAGCTGGGGCCAGGCCTGGAGCGCATTGAATATCGCTCTCAGTTCCAGAATATTTATCGGTAGAAGAGATTCTTCCCGAGACCAAAGACCCTGAGCTTTCAGGGATCCCCAGACCGCGCCCCAGCCTATCAGACTGGCGTCGGTCGTGACAATGACCCACTCTGGTCTGTGGAACATCATCCCTTGAGACAGATTGTCCAGGGACAGCCACCAACGGAGTGAGTCTCTGGTCCTCTGATTTACTTGTATCTTCGGAGACAAGTCTGTATAGTCCCCATTCCACTGACTGAGCATGCACAGTTGTAATGGTCTTAGATGAATGCGCGCAAAAGGAACTATGTCCATCGCCGCCACCATCAACCCGATCACTTCCATGCACTGAGCTATGGAAGGAAGAGGAACGGAATGAAGTATCCGACAAGAGTCCAGAAGCTTTGTTTTTCTGGCCTCTGTTAGAAGATCCTCATTTCTAAGGAGTCTATAATTGTTCCCAAGAAGGGAACCCTTGTTGACGGGGATAGAGAACTCTTTTCCACGTTCACTTTCCAGCCGTGAGATCTGAGAAAGGCCAGGACAATGTCCGTGTGAGCCTTTGCTTGAGGAAGGGACGACGCTTGAATCAGAATGTCGTCCAGGTAAGGTACTACTGCAATGCCCCTTGGTCTTAGCACCGCTAGAAGGGACCCTAGTACCTTTGTGAAAATCCTTGGAGCAGTGGCTAATCCGAAAGGAAGCGCCACGAACTGGTAATGTTTGTCCAGGAATGCAAACCTTAGGAACCGATGATGTTCCTTGTGGATAGGAATATGTAGATACGCATCCTTTAAATCCACCGAGGTCATAAATTGACCTTCCTGGATGGAAGGAAGGATAGTTCGAATGGTTTCCATCTTGAACGATGGGACCTTGAGAAATTTGTTTAAGATCTTGAGATCTAGGATTGGTCTGAACGTTCCCTCTTTTTTGGGAACTATGAACAGATTGGAGTAGAACCCCATCCCTTGTTCTCTTAATGGAACAGGATGAATCACTCCCATTTTTAACAGGTCTTCTACACAATGTAAGAACGCCTGTCTTTTTATGTGGTCTGAAGACAACTGCGACTTGTGGAACCTCCCCCTTGGGGGAAGTCCCTTGAATTCCAGAAGATAACCCTGGGAGACTATTTCTAGCGCCCAAGGATCCAGAACATCTCTTGCCCAAGCCTGAGCGAAGAGAGAGAGTCTGCCCCCCACCAGATCCGGTCCCGGATCGGGGGCCAATATTTCATGCTGTTTTGGTAACAGTGGCAGGTTTCTTGGCCTGCTTTCCCTTGTTCCAGCCTTGCATTGGTCTCCAAGCTGGCTTGGCCTGAGAAGTATTACCCTCTTGCTTAGAGGACGTAACACCTTGGGCTGGTCCGTTTTTACGAAAGGGACGAAAATTAGGTCTATTTTTTGCCTTGAAGGGCCGATCCTGAGGAAGGGCGTGGCCCTTACCCCCAGTGATATCAGAGATAATCTCTTTCAAGTCAGGACCAAACAGCGTTTTCCCCTTGAAAGGAATGTTTAGTAGCTTGTTCTTGGAAGACGCATCAGCCGACCAAGATTTCAACCAAAGCGCTCTGCGCGCCACAATAGCAAACCCAGAGTTCTTAGCCGCTAACTTAGCCAATTGCAAAGAGGCGTCTAGAGTGAAAGAATTAGCCAATTTGAGAGCATTGATTCTGTCCATAATCTCCTCATAAGGAGGAGAGTCACTATCGAACACCTTAAGCAGTTCATCAAACCAGAAATATGCGGCTGTAGTGACAGGGACAATGCATGAAATGGGTTGTAGAAGGTAACCCTGCTGAACAAACATCTTTTTAAGCAAACCTTCTAATTTTTTATCCATAGGATCTTTGAAAGCACAACTATCCTCTATGGGAATAGTGGTGCGTTTGTTTAAAGTAGAAACCGCTCCCTCGACCTTGGGGACTGACTGCCATAAGTCCTTTCTGGGGTCGACCATAGGAAACAATTTTTTAAATATGGGGGGAGGGACGAAAGGAATACCGGGCCTTTCCCATTCTTTATTAACAATGTCCGCCACCCGCTTGGGTATAGGAAAAGCTTCTGGGAGCCCCGGCACCTCTAGGAACTTGTCCATTTTACATAGTTTCTCTGGGATGACTAAATTTTCACAATCATCCAGAGTGGATAATACCTCCTTAAGCAAAATGCGGAGATGTTCCAATTTAAATTTAAATGTAATCACATCAGATTCAGCCTGCTGAGAAATGTTCCCTAAATCAGTAATTTCTCCCTCAGACAAAACCTCCCTGGCCCCCTCAGATTGGGTTAGGGGCCCTTCAGAGATATTAATATCAGCGTCGTCATGCTCTTCAGTAACTAAAACAGAGCAGCCACGCTTACGCTGACAAGGGTTCATTTTGGCTAAAATGTTTTTGACAGAATTATCCATTACAGCCGTTAATTGTTGCATAGTAAGGAGAATTGGCGCGCTAGATGTACTAGGGGCCTCCTGAGTGGGCAAGACTCGTGTAGACGAAGGAGGGAATGATGCAGTACCATGCTTACTCCCCTCACTTGAGGAATCATCTTGGGCATCATTGTCATTATCACATAAATCACATTTATTTAAATGAATAGGAATTCTGGCTTCCCCACATTCAGAACACAGTCTATCTGGTAGTTCAGACATGTTAAACAGGCATAAACTTGATCAGAAAGTACAAAAAACGTTTTAAAATAAAACCGTTACTGTCACTTTAAATTTTAAACTGAACACACTTTATTACTGCAATTGCGAAAAAACATGAAGGAATTGTTCAAAATTCACCAAATTTTCACCACAGCGTCTTAAAGCCTTGAAAATATTGCACACCAATTTTGGAAGCTTTAACCCTTAAAATAACGGAACCGGAGCCGTTTTAAGCTTTAAACCCCTTTACAGTCCCTGGTATCTGCTTTGCTGAGACCCAACCAAACCCAAAGGGGAATACGATACCAAATGACGCCTTCAGAAGTCTTTTATAAGTATCAGAGCTCCTCTCACATGCGACTGCATGCCATGCCTCTCAAAAACAAGTGCGCAACACCGGCGCGAAAATGAGACTCTGCCTATGCTTTGGGAAAGCCCCTAAAGAATAAGGTGTCTAAAACAGTGCCTGCCGATATTATTAAATCAAAATACCCAGAATAAATGATTCCTCAAGGCTAAATAAGTGTTAATATCAATCGATTTAGCCCAAAAAAAGTCTACAGTTTAAATAAGCCCTTGTGAAGCCCTTATTTACAATCGTAATAAACATGGCTTACCGGATCCCATAGGGAAAATGACAGCTTCCAGCATTACATCGTCTTGTTAGAATGTGTCATACCTCAAGCAGCAAGAGACTGCAAACTGTTCCCCCAACTGAAGTTAATTGCTCTCAACAGTCCTGTGTGGAACAGCCATGGATTTTAGTTACGGTTGCTAAAATCATTTTCCTCATACAAACAGAATTCTTCATCTCTTTTCTGTTTCTGAGTAAATAGTACGTACCAGCACTATTTGAAAATAACAAACTCTTGATTGAATAATGAAAAACTACAGTTAAACACTAAAAAACTCTAAGCCATCTCCGTGGAGATGTTGCCTGTACAACGGCAAAGAGAATGACTGGGGTAGGCGGAGCCTAGGAGGGATCATGTGACCAGCTTTGCTGGGCTCTTTGCCATTTCCTGTTGGGGAAGAGAATATCCCACAAGTAAGGATGACGCCGTGGACCGGACACACCTATGTTGGAGAAAAGTAATTTATCAGGTAAGCATAAATTCTGTTTTCTCCAACATAGGTGTGTCCGGTCCACGGCGTCATCCTTACTTGTGGGAACCAATACCAAAGCTTTAGGACACGGATGATGGGAGGGAGCAAATCAGGTCACCTAGATGGAAGGCACCACGGCTTGCAAAACCTTTCTCCCAAAAATAGCCTCAGAAGAAGCAAAAGTATCAAATTTGTAAAATTTGGTAAAAGTGTGCAGTGAAGACCAAGTCGCTGCCTTACATATCTGATCAACAGAAGCCTCGTTCTTGAAGGCCCATGTGGAAGCCACAGCCCTAGTGGAGTGAGCTGTGATTCTTTCAGGAGGCTGCCGTCCGGCAGTCTCATAAGCCAATCGGATGATGCTTTTAAGCCAAAAAGAGAGAGAGGTAGAAGTTGCTTTTTGACCTCTCCTTTTACCAGAATAAACAACAAACAAAGAAGATGTTTGTCTGAAATCCTTTGTAGCCTCTAAATAGAATTTTAGAGCACGAACTACATCCAAATTGTGTAACAAACGTTCCTTCTTTGAAACTGGATTCGGACACAAAGAAGGCACAACTATCTCCTGGTTAATGTTTTTGTTAGAAACAACTTTCGGAAGAAAACCAGGTTTAGTACACAAAACCACCTTATCTGCATGGAACACCAGATAAGGAGGAGAACACTGCAGAGCAGATAACTCTGAAACTCTTCTAGCAGAAGAAATTGCAACCAAAAACAAAACTTTCCAAGATAGTAACTTAATATCTACGGAATGTAAGGGTTCAAACGGAACCCCTTGAAGAACTGAAAGAACTAAATTGAGACTCCAAGGAGGAGTCAAAGGTTTGTAAACAGGCTTGATTCTAACCAGAGCCTGAACAAAAGCTTGAACAAAAGCTTGAACATCTGGCACAGCCGCCAGCTTTTTGTGAAGTAAAACAGATAAAGCAGAAATCTGTCCCTTCAAAGAACTTGCAGATAATCCTTTCTCCAAACCCTCTTGTAGAAAGGATAGAATCTTAGGAATTTTTATCTTGTTCCATGGGAATCCTTTAGATTCACACTAACAGATATATTTTTTCCATATTTTATGGTAAATTTTCCTAGTTACAGGCTTTCTAGCCTGGATAAGAGTATCAATGACAGAATCTGAAAACCCACGCTTTGATAAAATCAAGCGTTCAATCTCCAAGCAGTCAGTTGGAGTGAAGCCAGATTCGGATGTTCGAATGGACCTTGAACAAGAAGGTCCTGTCTCAAAGGTAGCTTCCATGGTGGAGCCGATGACATATTCACCAGGTCTGCATACCAAGTTCTGCGTGGCCACGCAGGAGCTATCAAGATCACCGAAGCCCTCTCCTGATTGATCCTGGCTACCAGCCTGGGAATGAGAGGAAACGGTGGGAATACATAAGCTAGGTTGAAGGTCCAAGGCGCTATCAGTGCATCTACTAGAGTCGCCTTGGGATCCCTGGATCTGGACCCGTAGCAAGGAACCTTGAAGTTCTGACGAGACGCCATCAGGTCCATGTCTGGAATGCCCCATAATTGAGTTATTTGGGCAAAGATTTCCGGATGGAGTTCCCACTCCCCCGGATGGAAAGTCTGACGACTCAGAAAATCCGCTTCCCAATTTTCCACTCCTGGGATGTGGATTGCAGACAAGTGGCAGGAGTGATTCTCCGCCCATTGAATTATTTTGGTCACTTCCTTCACCGCCAGGGAACTCCTTGTTCCCCCCTGATGGTTGATATATGCAACAGTCGTCATGTTGTCTGATTGAAACCTTATGAATTTGGCCTTTGTTAGTTGGGGCCAAGCTTTGAGAGCATTGAATATCGCTCTCAGTTCCAGAATGTTTATCGGGAGAAGAGATTCTTCCCGAGACCATAGACCCTGAGCTTTCAGGGGTTCCCAGACCGCGCCCCAGCCCACCAGGCTGGCGTCGGTCGTGACAATGACCCACTCTGGTCTGCGGAAGCTCATTCCCTGTGACAGATTGTCCAGGTTCAGCCACCAACGGAGTGAGTCTCTGGATCTTTGATCTACTTGGATCGTCGGAGACAAGTCTGTATAATCCCCATTCCACTGTCTGAGCATGCACAGTTGTAATGGTCTTAGATGAATTCGTGCAAAAGGAACTATGTCCATTGCCGCAACCATCAAACCTATTACTTCCATGCACTGCGCTATGGAAGGAAGAAGAACAGAATGAAGTACTTGACAAGAGCTTAGAAGTTTTGATTTTCTGGCCTCTGTCAGAAAAATCTTCATTTCTAAGGAGTCTATTATTGTTCCCAAGAAGGGAACTCCTGTTGACGGGGACAGAGAACTTTTTTCTATGTTCACTTTCCACCCGTGAGATCTGAGAAAGGCTAGGACAATGTCCGTATGAGCCTTTGCTTTTGACAGAGACGACGCTTGACTCAGTATGTCGTCCAAGTAAGGTACTACTGCAATGCCCCTTGGTCTTAGCACCGCTAGAAGGGACCCTAGTACCTTTGTGAAAATCCTTGGAGCAGTGGCTAATCCGAATGGAAGTGCCACAAACTGGTAATGCTTGTCCAGAAAGGCGAACCTTAGGAACCGATGATGTTCCTTGTGGATAGGAATATGTAGATACGCATCCTTTAAATCCACCGTGGTCATGAATTGACCTTCCTGGATGGTAGGAAGAATTGTTCGAATGGTTTCCATTTTGAACGATG
Source organism: Bombina bombina (assembly GCF_027579735.1). Classification (NCBI taxonomy): domain Eukaryota; kingdom Metazoa; phylum Chordata; class Amphibia; order Anura; family Bombinatoridae; genus Bombina; species Bombina bombina. Next base: position 1,230,803,375 of record NC_069502.1, read on the forward strand.
GAACCCTGAGAAATTTGTTTAGAATCTTGAGATCTAAAATTGGTCTGAATGTTCCTTCTTTTTTGGGAACTATGAACAGATTGGAGTAAAACCCCATCCCTTGTTCTCCTAATGGAACAGGATGAATCACTCCCATTCTTAACAGGTCTTCTACACAATGTAAGAATGCCTGTCTTTTCATTTGGTTTGAAGACAATTGAGACCTGTGGAACCTCCCCCTTGGGGGTAGTTCCTTGAATTCCAGGAGATAACCTTGAGAAACTATTTCTAGCGCCCAAGGATCCTGAACATCTCTTGCCCAAGCCTGAGCAGAGAGAGTCTGCCCCCCACCAGATCCGGTCCCGGATCGGGGGCCAACACTTCATGCTGTTTTAGTAGCAGTGGCAGGTTTCTTGGCCTGCTTACCCTTGTTCCAGCCTTGCATCGGTCTCCAGGCTGGTTTGGTTTGAGAACTATTACCCTCTTGCTTAGAGGGTGTAGAATTTGAGGCTGGTCCGTTTCTGCGAAAGGGACGAAAATTTGGCTTATTTTTAGCCTTAAAAGACCTATCCTGAGGAAGGGCGTGGCCCTTTCCCCCAGTGATGTCTGAAATAATCTCTTTCAAGTCAGGGCCAAACAGCGTTTTACCCTTGAAAGGGATGTTAAGCAATTTGTTCTTGGAGGACACATCCGCTGACCAAGACTTTAGCCAAAGCGCTCTGCGCCACAATAGCAAAACCTGAATTTTTCGCCGCTAATCTAGCTAATTGCAAAGTGGCGTCTAAGATAAAAGAGTTAGCCAATTTAAGTGCTTGAACTCTGTCCATAACCTCCTCATACGAAGATTCTTTATTGAGCGACTTTTCTAGTTCTTCGAACCAGAAACACGCTGCTGTAGTGACAGGAACAATGCATGAAATTGGTTGTAGAAGGTAACCTTGCTGAACAAACATCTTTTTAAGCAAACCCTCTAATTTTTTATCCATAGGATCTTTGAAAGCACAACTATCTTCTATAGGGATAGTAGTGCGTTTGTTTAGAGTAGAAACCGCCCCCTCGACCTTGGGGACTGTCTGCCATAAGTCCTTTCTGGGGTCGACCATAGGAAATAATTTCTTAAATATAGGGGGAGGAACAAAAGGTATGCCGGGCCTTTCCCATTCCTTATTTACAATGTCCGCCACCCGCTTGGGTATAGGAAAAGCATCGGGGGGCACCGGGACCTCTAGGAACTTGTCCATCTTACATAATTTCTCTGGAATGACCAAATTGTCACAATCATCCAGAGTAGATAACACCTCCTTAAGCAGAGCGCGGAGATGTTCTAATTTAAATTTAAAAGTAATAACATCAGGTTCAGCTTGTTGAGAAATTTTTCCTGAATCTGAAATTTCTCTCTCAGACAAAACCTCCCTCCTGGCCCCTTCAGATTGGTGTGAGGGTATGTCAGAACCATTATCATCAGCGTCCTCATGCTCTTCAGTATCTAAAACAGAGCAATCGCGCTTTCTCTGATAAGTGGGCATTTTGGACAAAATGTTTTTAATAGAATTATCCATTACAGCCGTTAATTGTTGCATAGTAAGAAGGATTGGCGCACTAGATGTACTAGGGACCTCTTGTGTGGGCAAGACTGGTGTAGACACAGAAGGGGATGATGCAGTACCATGCTTACTCCCCTCGCTTGAAGAATCATCTTGGGCAACATCATTATCAGTGGCATCATTGTCCCTACTTTGTTTGGACACTATGTCACATTCATCACATATATTTAAATGGGGAGGAACCTTGGCTTTCAAACATACAGAACATCGTCTATCTGATGGTTCAGACATGTTAACAGGCATAAACTTGATAACAAAGCACAAAACCCGTTTTAAAATAAAACCGTTACTGTCACTTTAAATTTTAAACTGAACACACTTTATTACTGAATATGTGAAAAAGTATGAAGGAATTGTTCAAAATTCACCAAAATTTCACCACAGTGTCTTAAAGCTTTAAAAGTATTGCACACCAAATTTGAAAGCTTTAACTCTTAAAATAACGGAACCGGAGCCGTTTTTACATTTAACCCCTATACAGTCCCTGGTATCTGCTTTGCTGAGACCCAACCAAGCCCAGAGGGGAATACGATACCAAATGACGCCTTCAATAAGCTTTTTCAGTGGTTCTTAGCTCCTCACACATGCATCTGCATGCCTTGCTTTCCAAAAACAACTGCGCATTAGTGGCGCGAAAATGAGGCTCTGTCTATGACTAGAAAAGGCCCCCAGTGAAAAAGGTGTCCAATACAGTGCCTGCCGTTTTTTTAATACATCCCCAAGATTAAAAGAACTATTTATAGTTATAATCCACTAAATATACTTGTAAAGTAATCGTTTTAGCCCAGAAAAATGTCTACCAGTCTTTAAAGCCCTTGTGAAGCCCTTTATTCTTATACTAAACTAAGAAAATGGCTTACCGGTTCCCATAGGGAAAATTACAGCTTCCAGCATTACCAAGTCTTGTTAGAAATGTGTCATACCTCAAGCAGCAAAGTCTGCCCACTGTTTCCCCCAACTGAAGTTAATTCATCTCAACAGTCCTGTGTGGAAACAGCCATCGATTTTAGTAACGGTTGCTAAAATCATCTTCCTCTTACAAACAGAAATCTTCATCTCTTTTCTATTTCAGAGTAAATAGTACATACCAGCACTATTTTAAAATAACAAACTCTTGATTGAAGAATAAAAACTACATTTAAACACCAAAAAACTCTTAACCATCTCCGTGGAGATGTTGCCTGTGCAACGGCAAAGAGAATGACTGGGGTAGGCGGAGCCTAGGAGGGATCATGTGACCAGCTTTGCTGGGCTCTTTGCCATTTCCTGTTGGGGAAGAGAATATCCCACAAGTAAGGATGACGCTGTGGACCGGACACACCTATGTTGGAGAAATTAGTCCTTTTCTGAGTGCTGAAACTACTAAACAGCTAATCCATTCCCTAGTAATTTCCCGGCTTGAGTACTGTAACAACATACTAACTGGCCTTCCTCTCTCCCGCCTCTCCCCCCTTCAATCCATCCTAAATGCCTCTGCTAGGCTAATCCACCTCTCCCGAAGCTCTGTATCTGCCGCACCCCTCTGTGAGCCCCATTCACAGCAGAATTAAATTAAAAATTCTCACTCTGACCTACAACGCCCTTACCAATGCAGCCCGCCCATACCTGTCCTCACTCATCAACAAATATACTTCAGCCCGTCCCCTAAGATCCAACAACGATCTACTCCTTGCCTCTTCTACCATCACCTCCTCTCATGCTAGACTACAGGACTTCTCTCGTGCGGCACCAACACTCTGGAATGCACTTCCTCGTGCTGTCAGACTTTCCCCCAACCTCTCCTCCTTTAAACGCTCCCTAAAGACCTTCTTGTTCAGGGAAGCCTATAACCAAATCAGTAACTAATAAATTCCACTTACCTAATAGTTGCCCTCATCTAACTTCACTCCCACCTTTGCAGTCCCCACCTCCTGTTTCTCACCCTCCTACCCATTTAGATTGTAAGTTCCCACGGGAACAGGGCTCCCAATTCCTCCTGTATTTGTTTGTTAAATTTTGTCTGGTGTCTCATATTGTACTGTCCTTTTATCTTTGTTCCCTATGAACAGTGCTGCGGAATCTGTTGGTGCTTTATAAATAAAGAATGATAATAATAATATTTGTATATATACAGAATATATATACAGTATCTCACAAAAGTGAGTACACCCCTCACATTTTTGTAAATATTTTATGTGACAATACTGAAGAAATTACACTTTGCTACAATGTAAAGCAGTGAGTGTACAGCCTGTATAACAGTGTAAATTTGTTGTCCTCTCAAAATAACTCAATACACAGCCATTAATGTCTAAACCGTTGGCAACAAAAGTGAGTACACCCCTAAGTGGAAATGTCCAAATTGGGCCCAATTAGCCATTTTCCCTCCCCGGTGTCATGTGACTCATTAGTGTTACAAGGTTTCAGGTGTGAATGGGGAGCAGGTGTGTTAAATTTGGTGAAATTGCTCTCACACTCTCTCATACTGGTCACTGGAAGTTCAACATGGCACCAAACTCTCTGAAGATCTGAAAAAAAAAGAATTGTTGCTCTACATAAAGATGGCCTAAGCTATAATAAGTTTGCCAAGACCCTGAAACTGAACTGCAGCATGGTGGGCAAAACCATACAGTGGTTTTACAGGACAGGTTCCACTCAGAACAGGCCTCGCTATGGTCGACCAAAAAAGTTGAATGTACGTGCTCAGCGTGATATCCAGAGGTTGTATTTGGGAAATATATACGTATGAGTGCTGCCAGCATTGCTGCAGAGGTTGAAGGGGTGGGGGGGGTCAGCCTTACAGTGCTCAGACCATACGCCGCACATAATGCACAAGAAAGCCTGCAAGCAGTTTGCTGAAGACAAGCAGACTAAGAACATGGATTACTGGAACCATGTCCTGTGGTCCAATGAGACCAAGATAAACTTATTTGGTTCAGATGGTGTTAAGCGTGTGTGGCGGCAACTAGGTGAGTAGTACAAAGACAAGTGTGTCTTGCCTACAGTCAAGCATGGTGGTGGGAGTGTCATAGTCTCGGCCTGCATTAGTGCTGCCGGCACTGGGGAGCTGCAATTCATTGAGGGAACCATGAATGCCAACATGTACTGTGACACACTAAAGCAGAGTATTATCCCCTCCCTTCGGAGACTGGGCCGCAGGGCAGTATTCCAACATGATAACGATCCCAAACACACCTCCAAGACAACCACTGCCTTGCTAAAGAAGCTGAGGGTAAAGGTGATGAACTGGCCAAGCATGTCTCCAGACCTAAACCCTATTGAACATCTGTGGGGCAAGACTCCAGTGGCAACCTGTGAAGCTCTGGTGAACTCCATGCCCAAGAGGGTTAAGGCAGTGCTAGAAAATAACGGTGGCCACACAAAATATTGACACTTTGGGCCAATTTGGACATTTCCACTTAGGGGTGTACTCACTTTTGTTGCCAACGGTTTAGACATTAATGGCTGTGTGTTGAATTATTTTGAGGGGACAGCAAATTTACACTGTTATACAGGCTGTACACTTCACATTGTAGCAAAGTGTAATTTCTTCAGTGTTGTCACATGAAAAGATATAATAAAATATTTACAAACATTTAAGGGGTGTATTCACTTTTGTGAGATACTGTATGTATATATATATATACACACATATCTTTTTATATATATATATATATACACATATCTTTTTATATATATATATATATACATACACACATATCTTTTTATATATATATATATATATATACATACACACACTCGATTTATCATTTTATATTACTATCTCAAAGTGTTGAACGTCCCTTTAAAGGGACATTGTACTGTAAAATGTTCTCTTCTTTAATATGTTCCCAATTAGCCATTTTACCTGCTGGAGTGTATTAAATTGTTTACAAATAGCTCCTTTGCCTTTATTGGCAATATAAATAGCTGTTTTTGCCTGTGGTATCGCTAACAATACTAAAAATGTAATTACTTAAAGAGACAGTATACACCAATTTTAATTTAACTGCATGTAATAGACACTACTATACAGAATAAGATGCACAGATGCTGATCTAAAAATCCAGTTTAAGACCTTTTAAAAAGTTACTTAGTAGTTTACGACTTTAGGTTGACTGGAACACTCAGTGAAAGCAGACACTCCCCCCTGCATATGAAAAGACCCTTTACACAAACAGGAGCAAGCTGGTGTAGGTATCTGTCAGTATTTTCCTAAAACTTTGGGGCTTGGTTAGGAGTCTGAAAATCAGAACAATATTATTTCTAAATAAGCAGAACTATACATTTAAAAAAACAAACTGTATGGGCTATATAAATAGATCATCTACAAAACATTTATACAAAGAAGAATCTATTGTATAATGTCCCTTTAACCTTTTATAGCCACAACTTATGTAACCGTAGCCAGCAGAAGAAATCAGTGGGGGTAGAAGAGAAGTATTTCCCCCCCTCACTAAGTACTGGGCATTAGTATACTGACAGAGATAATAAAGTAGTTGTGTGTGTAGAATGTCATAAAATAATTTACCTTTAAAGGGACACTGAACCCAAATTTTTCCTTTCATGATTCAGAAAGAGCAGCAATTTTAATCAACTTTCTAATTTATTCCTATTCCTTCGTTCTCTTGTTATCTTTATTTGAAAAAGAAGGCATCTAAGCTATTTTTTTTGGTTCCACCAATCAGCAAGAACAACCCAGGTTATTCACCAAAAATGGGCCGGCATCTAAACTTACATTCTTGCATTTCAAATAAAGATACCAAGAGAATGAAGAAAAATTGATAATAGCAGTAAATTAGAAAGTTGCTTAAAATTGCTGCTCTATCTGAATCACGAAAGAAAAAATTTGGGTTCAGTGTCCCTTTAAGTTCAGCCTATTTTAATAGGTTGTGAATTCAAAGAACAAATGAGCTATTTCATAAAGAAAAGTAAACCTAAAGAGCAATTTTTCAACCATGCAGCTGGTATAACAAGTGGAGAAAACAATTTTACGTACGCTCTTCCTTTAATTTTCCCTTCCTCTTATCCTGAAGCGACACTAAAGTCAAATTAAACTTACATGATTCAAATAGAGCAGCAGCTTTTTAGAGACTTCCCAACTTACTCATTATCAAATTGTCTTTTTATATGCACAAGTACCGGTTACTGCTGAGCACGTGCAAGAGATCAGTGTATATGTAAACTAATCTGATTGGCTGTCACAGTTATATGCACACTTTGTGACATACCGGTTACTACTGAGCACGTGCAAGAGATCAGTGTATATGTAAACTAATCTGATTGGCTGATGCCTGTCAGTGTTACATGCACACTTTGTGATATACTGGTTACTACTGAGCATGTGCAAGAGATCAGTGTATATGTAAACTAACCTGATTGGCTGATGCCTGTCACAGTTATATGCACACTTTGTGACATACCGGTTACTACTGAGCATGTGCAAGAGATCAGTGTATATGTAAACTAATCTGATTGGCTGATGCCTGTCACAGTTATATGCACACTTTGTGACATACCGGTTACTACTGAGCACGTGCAAGAGATCAGGGTATATGTAAACTAATCTGATTGGCTTATGGCTGTCACATGATACAAGGGCCAGCAATAAAAGGACATTTTGAAATTTATCATAAAAAATCTGTTCATTTAATATAAGTATTATTGTCTTTTTATTATGCAATTCTACTGTATTTAAGGGTACTTTATGAACAAAATAAAGAATGACAAAACAAACAGTTTATTAAGAACGCTCATAATTTCCTTCACAGTATCCAAGCATAAAGCGTCACGCCAAGCTGGGAAATGTCGCTCTGAAATATTCAGACAGGATTCTCTCCACCTCAGGGGGCTCATAATCTCTGACCTGAACCGATGTCCCGTTATCTGCTCCTCGAACCATTGCAGACAGCACTGAGAAAGGCAACAGGTTCAGTTAAAACAGTCACATAGCTTCAACACTTTCCTAAAACTAAAGGCTGCAACTGATCCCCAGGACCTCACATTCTACTCTAGTTTTAGCATCTAGAATTAATGAAACGTGAACTAAACCAACAGTATCTGTTCTGCATTTCCTGGGGTGTATTAGAGTCACACAACTGATACTAGTGTGTAGGTTTCATTTAACCCTTTCACTGCTTAGACTGTTTTGGTGTCTTTAGATGCTATTCACATTAAACCCACAAATATTTTAGATCACAGTGATCTCCCCATGTCATTTTTAATGGGTACAGCTTCTGACTAAAATGTAAGTCTGTAATTTAGTAGCTAATTTTTACATGAATACTATTTGTCATTGTTTACGCCACAAATTATTGTTACATTAAGCAATTAATTTGTACTTTAGATAAAAGGAACTTATAATATTACAAAGTAGGACCCCCCCCCCCGCATACTTCATAATACCTCCCGGGTGGCAACACTTCCTGCCGAGAACACTGAAAAGTGTGTTATTCAGCAAACTTAAAACTATAGCATTACAAGTATTTTACATAACTATATCCCAACACGGGAGCAGAGAAGCCTACAAGACAGCAGTCTTTTACGTATATATATCCCGACACAGGAGCAGAGAAGCCTAGAAGCGGGCCGTAAATGATATCAATTTATCAGGTAAGCATAAATTTCCTTTTCTTTTACAAGATATGCAGAGTCCACGGGTTTCATCCTTACTTGTGCGATACCAATACCAAAGCTTTAGGACACGGATGAAAGGGAGGAACAACACAGGAACCCAAACGGAAAGCACCACTGCTTGAAGAACCTTTCTCCCAAAAATAGCCCCAGAAGAAGCAAAAGTATCAAATTTGTAAAATGTGGAAAAAGTATGAAGGGAGGACCAAGTCGCAGCCTTACAAATCTGTTGAACAGAAGCATCGTTTTTGAAAGCCCATGGGGAAGCCACAGCTCTAGTAGAACAAGCCTTAATCTTTTCAGGAGGCTGCTGTCCAGCAGTCTCATATGCCAGGCGGATGATGCTTTTCAGCCAAAAGGAGAGGTAGCCGTAGCTTGTTGACCCCTACGCTTTCCAGAATAAACAACAAAAAGAGAAGATGTTTGACGGAAATCCTTGGTTGCTTGTAAGTAAAACTTCAAAGCACAAACCACGTCCAAGTTATGTAACAGACGTTCCTTCTTAGAAGAAAGATTGGGACGTAAGGAAGGAACAACAATTTCCTGATTAATATTCTTATTTGAAACAACCTTGGGAATGAATCCAGGTTTAGTATGCAACACCACCTTATCCAAATGGAATATAAGATAAGGTGAATCACATTGTAACGCAGAAAGCTCAGAAACTCTTCGAGCAGAAGAGATAGCAACTAAAAACAAAACTTTCCAAGATAACAGCTTAATATCTATGGAATGCATAGGTTCAAACGGAACCCCTTGAAGAACATTGAGAACTAAATTCAAACTCCATGGCGGAGCAATAGGTTTAAACACAGGCTTAATCCTGATTAAAGCCTGAACGTCTGGGACATCTGCCAGACGCTTGTGGAGGTAAAATTGACAAAGCAGAAATTTGTCCCTTTAAGGAACTATCTGATAATCCCTTCTCCAAACCTTCTTGAATAAAGGACAAAATCCTAGGAATCCTAACCTTACTCCATGAGTAACCCTTGGATTCACACCAATAAAGATATTTACGCCATATCTTATGGTAAATTCTTCTAGTGACCGGCTTGCCAGCCTGAATCAGAGTGTCAATGACCGCCTCAGAGAAACCCCGCTTAGATAAAATCAAGCATTCAATCTCCAAGCAGTCCGCTGCAGAGAAGTTAGATTTGGATGTAGGAACGGACCCTGAATAAGAAGGTCCTCTCTCAATGGCAGTTTCCACGGTGGCAGATATGACATGTCCACTAGATCTGCATACCAGGTCCTGCGTGGCCACGCAGGCGCTATTAGAATTACCAAAGCCCTCTCCTGTTTGATTCTTGCGATCACACGGGGTAGGAGAGGGAAAAGGTGGAAAC